>NC_036876.1:19158701-19458701 GCF_002910315.2 Salvelinus sp. IW2-2015
GACAGTTTGATTTCACAGAAGTGTGATTGACTTGGAGTTACATTGTGTTGTTTAAGTGTTCCCTTAATTTTTTTGAGCAGTGTATATATATTTTTTACAAAAACTGAAATATCACATTTACAAACAGTTAAAGTCAGAAGTTTACATACATTTATGTTGGAGTCATTAAAAACTTGTTTTTCAACCACTCCACAAATTTCTTGTTAACAAACTATAGTTTTGGCAAGTCAGTGAGGACATTTCTCTTTGTGCATGACACAAGTAATTTTTCACACAATTGTTTACAGACAGATTATTTCACTTATAATTCACTGTATCACAATTCAAGTGGGTGAGAAACTTTGCCACCACTGGTGAAAGAAATCCTAGGGGAAACACTGCAGGGAGGTTGAAGTGCTGTTGGCACAAGCAGGCGAAGGAGAGAGAAAGACAAACGCAGGAGAAGACAGACAGACAGATACAGACACAAAAGAGACACAAATAAATATATGCTGTGCAGGAATGCACACAAAGAGCAGGAATTAGACCAGGGGCTGAAAGCAGAGGAGAGGGTTTTGGGGTGGAAAATGGAGGACAGGGTTGTGGTGGTGAGATGATTTCTCAGGATGGACTGAGTGTTGTACTTACGGGGAGGCCCAGAGGTCCTCTGTCCCCCTTGTGCCCTGACTCCCCGCGTACTCCCTTCAGACCATGATTCCCAGCCTCCCCCTAAATACAAGAAGAGTGGCAGAGGTAGACTTAGGAGCAGGAGCAGGGGATGAGCAATATGTGGATGGACAGAATTCAGTAGACACATACTGCTGCAAGCTCCATTTCCCTAGATCCTGGTCCTGGATAACTATAAGGTGTGCATGCTTTTGTCCCAGCTCAGTATTCGACACCCCTAATTCAACTAATCAACTGCTCATCAACTGCTCAAACCTTTGATTAGCTGAATCAGCACATTTGTACTGGGCTAGAGAGCTACCTACCGCCTCAGAGTCACATTCATTAATAGCTCTATTAATGTCCCAAATATAATTTTCTCCAGCCAAATTGTCCTGGCAGAATTACATAAAACATTTGGTAGTAGAGAGAATTGGGATTGGGCCAAACTATTCTATCACAGCCCAGATTTCTGTGCAGGACATTGGAATTTGCAGCATGGTATACAGTTTGCCAGTACCTAACAAGGAAAGGTATAATAAGGTATTACATGTATCTAATGGTTACACTATTAACATTTGAATGTGTTTTGCATGCATTTTATAAAAGCAAAAGCAAGCTGTCTTATCTGCAAAATTGCAAAAGCTATTTTCTTATCTGGATTTACCTTTGGTCCAGGGAAGCCATGGGGTCCCTGAAAAACAGAATCAAGAAAATGCATGTGTTTTGATTAGTTGTATCAATTCATTTGACCTGACGACATTTTGACATGGAATTAATGTAATTTCCTACTAAATAGCAGTTTCAGGAATATGCATTAGGAGCAAGCTATGAGCGTTCACTTCAGAAGAAGCTACGGTTGTGAAACTCAATACATTATCTTATTAGTGATAAACGTTTACTGTACCTCTGTTGTTTGATCTAAGTAGGTTTATGTGGGCATTGTTGTGAAATAACACTGGGAAGATAACTAGCCCTATATCGCTGAGTGAACATGCAGATAATGGGAAAAGCAGATTTCCATAAGTAAAAGTGGATTGCTGACTCATAGTATTTCAGGTGCAAGAATCCCTTAACACTCCAGATAGGACAAGTCCTGACCATAAATAAAATCATGAAATGTGACTACTTGGCTTTGGATAGTAGTTATCGGGCCAGTTACCCAGACACATATTAAGCCTAGTCCCTGACTAATAAGCATTCTCAATGGATATTTTTAGCCCAGGACTAGGCTTAATCTGTGTCTGGGAAGAAACCTCAAATAGGACAAGTTTGTTTGACAATCAGAACACATACATTTTTGCCAACTGCTTATGATAAATAAAACCATAAAATCATATAATTTTCTTACTTGACTTTTGTCTATGCCCAAAGATGAAAGGTACTGCAGTGTGCAAAATATTTCTCAGCATAATTTGAGACACTCAAATTTTGGCCCCAAATGTATTTACATCCCTGTTAGTGAGCATTTTTCATTTGCCAAGATAATCTATCTACCTGACAGATGTGGCATATCAAGAAGCTGATGAAACAGCATGATCATTACACAGGTGCACCTTGTGCTGTCGACAATAAAACGGCACTCAAAAATGTGCAGTTTTGCCACACAACACAATGCCCAGGACTTCCACATCCGGCTTCTTCAACAACCTGTCAGAAACCGTCTCATATACGTGCTCATCGTCCTCACCAGGGTTTTGACCTGACTGCAGGTTGGCGTCGTAACTGACTTCAGTGGGCAAATGCTCACCTTCGATGACCACTGGCACGCTGGATTAGTCTGCTCTTCAAGGATTCATTCTGGTTTCAACTACAGTGCCTTTGGAAAGTATTCAGACCCCTTGACTCTTTCCACATTTTGTTAGGTTACAGCCTGTTTTTTTCTCTCATCAATCTACACACAATACCTCATAATGACGAAGCAAAAACATTTTTTATACATTTTTGCTGATATATATACACTGCTCAAAAAATAAAGGGAACACTAAAATAACACATCCTAGATCTGAATGAATGAAATATTCTTATTAAATACAGTTGAATGTGCTGACAACAAAATCACACTGGATGGAGGTCTGGATTTGGAGTCACACTCAAAATTAAAGTGGAAAACCACACTACAGGCTGATCCAACTTTGATGTAATGTCCTTAAAACAAGTCAAAATGAGGCTCAGTAGTGTGTGTGGRCTCCACGTGCCTGTATGACCTCCCTACAACGCCTGGGCATGCTCCTGATGAGGTGGCGGATGGTCTCCTGAGGGATCTCCTCCCAGACCTGGACTAAAGCATCCGCAAACTCCTGGACAGTCTGTGGTGCAATGTGGCGTTGGTGGATGGAGCGAGAACATGATGTCCCAGATGTGCTCAATTGGATTCAGGTCTGGGGAACGGGCGGCCAGTCCATAGCATCAATGCCTTCCTCTTGCAGGAACTGCTGACACACTCCAGCCACATAGGTCTAGCATTGTCTTGCATTAGGAGGAACCCAGGGCCAACCGCACCAGCATATGGTCTCACAAGGGGTCTGAGGATCTCATCTCGGTACCTAATGGCAGTCAGGCTACCTCTGGCGAGCACATGGAGGGTGTGTGGCCCCAAAGAAATGCCACCCCACACCATGACTGACCACCGCCAAACCGGTCATGCTGGAGTGTTGCAGGCAGCAAGAACGTTCTCCCGGCGTCTCCAGACTCTGTCACGTCTGTCACGTGCTCAGTGTGAACTGCTTTCATCTGTGAAGAGCACAGGGCGCCAGTGGCGATTTGCCAATCTTGGTGTTCTCTGGCAATGCCAAAAGTCCGCACGGTGTTGGGATGTAAGACAACACCCACCTGTGGATGTCGGGCCCTCATACCACCCTCATGGAGTCTGTTTCTGACGTTTGAGCAGACACATGCACATTTGTGGCCTGCTGGAGGTCATTTTGCAGTGCTCTGGCAGTGCTCCGCCTGCTCCTCCTTGCAACAAGGCGAGAGGTAGCGTCCTGCTGCTGGGTTGTTGCCTCCTACGGCCTCCTCCACATCTCCTTGATGTACTGGCTGTCTCCTGGTAGCTCCTCCATGCTCTGGACACTACGCTGACAGACACAGCAAACTTCTTGCCACAGCTTGCATTGATGTGAATCCTGGATGAGCTGCACATACCTGAGCACTTGTGTGGGTTGTAGACTCCGTCTCATGCTACCACTAGAGTGAAAGCACCGCCAGCATTCAAAAGTGACCAAAACATCAGCCAGGAAGCATAGGAACTGAGGAAGTGGTCTGTGGTCACCACCTGCAGAACCACTCCTTTATTGGGGGTGTCTTGCTAATTGCCTATCATTTCCAACCTGTTGTCTATTCCATTTGCACAACAGCATGTGAAATTTATTGTCAATCAGTGTTGCTTCCTAAGTGGACAGTTTGATTTCACAGAAGTGTGATTGACTTGGAGATTACATTGTGTTGTTTAGTGTTCCCTAATTTTTTGAGCAGGTGTATATATATTTTTTTACAAAAACTGAAATATCACATTTACAAACAGTTAAAGTCAGAAGTTTACATACATTTATGTTGGAGTCATTAAAAACTTGTTTTTCAACCACTCCACAAATTTCTTGTTAACAAACTATAGTTTTGGCAAGTCAGTGAGGACATTTCTCTTTGTGCATGACACAAGTAATTTTTCACACAATGTTTACAGACAGATTATTTCACTTATAATTCACTGTATCAACATTCAAGTGGGTGAGAAACTTTGCCACACTGGTGAAAGAAATCCTAGGGGAAACACTGCAGGGAGGTTGAAGTGCTGTTGGCACAAGCAGGCGAAGGAGAGAGAAAGAAACCGCAGGAGAAGACAGACAGACAGATACACGACACAAAAGAGACACAAAATAAATATATGCTGTGCAGGAATGCACACAAAGAGCAGGATATTGAGAACCAGACGGCTGAAAGCAGAGGAGAGGGTTTTGGGGTGGAAAATGGAGGACAGGGTTGTGGTGGTGAGATGATTTCTCAGGATGGACTGAGTGTTTAGAAGCTTCTGATAGGCCGATTGACATCATTTGAGTCAGTTGGAGGTGTACCTGTGGATGTATTTCAAGGCCTACCTTCAAACTCAGTGCCTCTTTGCTTGACATCATGGGGAAATCCAAAGAAATCCGCCAAGACCTCAGAAAAAAAATTGTAGACCTCCACAAGTCTGGTTCATCCTTGGGAGCAATTTCCAAACGCCTGAAGGTACCACGTTCATCTGTACAAACAATAGTACGCAAGTATAAACACCATGGGACCACGCAGGCGCCATACCGCTCAGGAAGGAGACACGTTCTGTCTCCTTGAGATGATCGTACTTTGATGCAAAAAGTGGAAATCAATCCCAGAACAACAGCAAAGGACCTTGTGAAGATGCTGGAGGAAACAGGTACAAAAGTATCTATATCCACAGTCCTATATCGACATAACCTGAAAGGCTGCTCAGCAAGGAAGAAGCCACTGCCCCGAAACCGCCATAAAAAAGCCTGACTACGGTTTGCAACTGCACATGGGGACAAAGATCGTAACTTTTGGAGAAATGTCCTCTGGTCTGATGAAACAAAAATAGAACTGTTTGGCCATAATGACCATCGTTATGTTTGGAGGAAAAAGGGGGAGGCTTGCAGGCCGAGGAACACCATCCCAAAAGTGAAGCACGGGGGTAGCAGCATCATGTTGTGGGGGTGCTTTGCTGCAGGAGGGACTGGTGCACTTCACAAAATAAATAGCATCATGAGGCAGAAAATTATGTGGATATATTGAAGCAACATCTCAAGACATCAGTCAGGAAGTTAAAGCTTGGTCGGAAATGGGTCTTCCAAATGGACAATGACCCCAAGCATACTTCCAAAGTTGTGGCAAAATGGCTTAAGGACAACAAAGTCAAGGTATTGGAGTGGCCATCACAAAGCCCTGACCTCAATCCCATAGAAAATTTGCAAACAGAACTAAAAAAGCGTGTGCGAGCAAGGAGGCCTACAAACCTGACTCAGTTATACCAATTCTGTCAGGAGGAATGGGCCAAAATTCACCCAACTTATTGTGGGAAGCTTGTGGAATGCTACCCGAAACGTTTGACTGAAGTTAAACAATTTAAAGGCAATGCTACCAAATACTAATTGAGTGTATGTAGACTTCTGACCCACTGGGAATGTGACAAAATAAATAAAAGCTGAATTAAATAATTCTCTCTACTACCTTTCTGACATTTCACATTCTTAAAATAAAGTGGTAATCCTAACTGACCTAAGACAGGGAAGTTTTACTTTGATTAAATGTTCGGAATTGTGAAAAACTGAGTTTAAATGTATTTGGCTAAGGTGTATGTAAACTTCCGACTTCAACTGTAAGTACTCAGACCCTTTCCGCAGTACTTTGTTGAAGCACCTTTGTTAGCGATTACAGCCTTGCTTCTTCTTGGGTATGATGCCACAAGCTTGGCACACGTGTATTTGAGGAGTTTCTCCCATTCTTCTCTGCAGATCCTCTCAAGCTCTGTCAGGTTGGATGGTGAGCGGTGATTTTCAATTCTCTCCAGAGATGTTCGATCGGGTTCATGTCCGGGCTCTGGCTGGGCCACACAAGGAAACAGCATGATGCTGCCACCACCATGCTTCACCGTAGGGATGGTGCCAGGTTTCCTCCAGACGTGACACTTGCCAATCAGGCCAAAGAGTTCAATCTTGGTTTCATCAGACCAGAGAATCTTGTTTCTCATGGTCTGAGAGTCTTTAGGTGCTTTTTGGCAAACTCCAAGCGGGCTGTCATGTGCCTTTTACTGAAGAGTGGCTTCCATCTGGCCACTCTACCATAAAGGCCTAATTAATGAAGTGCTGGTTGTCCTTTTGGAAGTTTCTCCCATCTCCACAGAGGAACTCTCCTCCCTGACCAAGGCCCTTGTCCCCCGATTACTCAGTTTGGCCGGCTGGCCAGCTCTAGGAAGAGTCTTGGTGGTTCCAAACTTCTTCCATTTAAGAATGGGACCTTTCCAAATCATGTCCAATCAATTGAATTTACCATAGGTGGACACCAATCAATTTGTAGAAAAATCTCAAGGATGATCAATAGAAACAGGATGCACCTGAGCTCAATTTCGAGTCTCATAGCAAAGGGTCTGAATAGTTATGTAAATAAGGTATCTGTTTTTTGTTTTTAATACATTTGCAAAAAATTCTGAAAACCTGTTTTGCTTTGTCATTATGGGGTATATGGTGACAACGAACACAATTGCATTTTAGCAATGGCAATTTGAATGCACGGAGATACCGTGCTGAGATCCTGAGATCCATTGTCGTGCCATTCATCTGGCGCCATTGCCTCATGTTTCAGCATGATAATGCACGACCCCATGTTGGAAGGATCTGTACACAATTCCTGGAAAATTAACATTTCCCAGTTCTTCCATGGCCTGCATACTAACCAGACATGTCTCCCATTGAGCATGTTTGGATGCTCTGGATCGACGTTTACAACAGCTTGTTCCAGTTCCCCCCAATATCCCACAACTTCGCACAACCATTGAAGAGGTGTCACGCCCTGACCTTAGAGAGCCTTTTTATTTCCCTATTTGGTTAGGTCAGGGTGTGATTTGGGTGGGCATTCTATGTTTTCTATTTCTTTGTTTTTGGCCGAGTGTGGTTCCCAATCAGAGGCAGCTGTCTATCGTTGTCTCTGAATGGGAATCATACTTAGGCAGCCTTTTTCCCACCTAATTTTGTGTGTAATTATTATTTTGTGTGTGTGTTTGTGTGCGCCACGGTTGCGTCACGTTTGGTTTCTGTTTACCTGTTTTTTTGTGATGGTTTCACTTTATTAAAGATGTGGAATTACAAGCACGCTGCGCCTTGGCTCATCTATGACAGGGAGTTTGAAGACAGTGGTCGTGACAATAGGAGTGGGACAACATTCCACAGGCCACAATCAATCAATCAAGGCCTGATCAATTCTATGCGAAGGAGATGTTTCGCGCTGCATGAGGCAAATGGTGGCACACACCAACTGGTTTTCTGATCCACGCCCCTACTTTAAAAAATATATATCTCTGACCAACAGATGCCTATCTGTATACCCAGTCATGTGACTCTTTGAAATTGTCATGTAAGTCATGTAAAATCAGTGAAATTCTTGCATGTTGCGTTTATATTTTTGTTCAGTGTATTTTGAGTGGGTGCCTCTGAGTAATGAGTGGTCATCTACGGGAATCAACCAGACAGTGGGAAGGCATGATACAACAGTGTACTGTCAGGACTTCCGCCGAAATCGGTCCCTCTCCTTGTTCGGGCGGCGTTCGATGTCACCGGTCTTCTAGCCATCGCTGATGCACCTTTCATTTTCCATTGATTTTGTGTTTTTGTTTTCTACAAACCTGGTTTTCATTCCCCAATTACATGTTCATGTATTTAACCCTCTGTTTTCCCCATGTTTTTGCGCGTGATTGTTTCTATGTTCATTTCGGTACATGATGGCTGGTTTCTCGAAGGGTGCTGTTTTCACCCGGGCGTAATATTTACCGTTTTGTTATTGGTCAAGTTTATTTGTTACCTTGTGCCTTTATTTTTGAGTAAAGTACGTTGCTCACTAATTTTGCTCTCCTGCGCCTGACTTCATGCACCAGCTACACTCACCTTCTGACATGTACAGCTTTAAGAAAAGGGTGGTACCATATTGTCTCTTTGAACTATGACACATATTGCATGAACAATAACATCAACATGAACAATAACTTCAGGGTCTTGTTATTTCATCTACATGACACATTATAACAGCTTAGATTGAAACGCCATGACACTGAATCCAAAATTCACTGGCAATCTAAAATCTGACTGGCTGTCTGGCTTGCACTTACATTTCCTTGTATGGTAATATGCCTCTTGGCCACTGCATAGACCAGCCAGAGATGCATTTTAGTTGTTTACCACTCAGGAAAAAAGGTGCTCTCTAGAACCTTCAAAGGTTCTTTTGGCTGTCCCATTTTGAAGAACCCTTTTTGATTCCCTGTAAGAACGCTTTTGGGTTCCATGTAAAACCCTTTCCACAGAGGACTCTACATGGAACCCAAAAGAGTTCTACCTGGAACCAAAAAGGGATCTACCTTGAACCAAAATGGGTTCTCCTATGGGGACCAAAGAACCCTTTTGGAACCCTTTTTTTCTAAGAGTGTAGTGGATATTCTAGGGTAGGGGTTGCAGCTCTGGTTCTCGAGGGTGTCACACTTTTACTCCAACCCAACATTAACACACCTGATTCAAATAATCAACTAATAGTCTTCACTTTAGACCACAATTACAATTTGTTTAATAAGATGTGTGTGTGACACAAATACGGCCCTTGAGGACTGGAACTGCCCAACCTTGATTTAGGGGGACAACTCACCATGGGGCCTGGGAGTCCATGGGGCCCAGGTGCTCCAGGTTGGCCAACAATCTGCATGTGAGAGGGAGACAATCCGATCAGGTTGAACCAATATTACTCAAATGGTTACATAATCACCATTATATCGCTTTTGTCATCATATAGCACAGTAAGATCATACACTGACCGTTTCAGGTCTATGAAGTGAGAAAACCTAAGTGTGAAGGAACTTCCCTGATGCTTTATTGGTATCTTGAATAAATGCATTGCCATATGTAGATGTAATACATTTGTATGACCGTTTTGACTTACTGAGGGCCCTTCAGGACCAGGCAGACCAGAATCACCCTTATCTCCTTTCAATCCATTGACGCCCTAAAGAAACAGAACATTCATTATGACGTTCTAAAGAATGCTGCTCAAAGTGTTCAAGACTTAATAAATCAAGTCAGCATGTCTTATCTGTAAATGCTGTCCTACAAAAGGAAGTTATAGTGGTTACTGTCAACACTGAAGCTATTTGCTATCACTTATTGGTGTCAGGAATAATTTCATATGTGTTAAGGTTAGTCGATAGACTCTTACTGGTGAACCAGATAAGCCAACAGTTCCTTTATCTCCAGATGTGCCAGGGATTCCCATGTCTCCTTTGGAACCTTTGAAACCCTGGGCAGAGGTAGAGTAATCAGAATGACAATCAAAATGGGAAAATGTATTGCAGGGGTGTCAAACTAAATTCCTGGAGGGCTGTGTCTTCCTCCCTCATATTTGATTAATGATTAGTTAGGAACTCCAATGTAAAATGTAAGAATCTTCAAGAATGGCTTTTGATGGCCTATATTTTTACTAGGCATGACTGGGTACTGAGACATCTGGGTCTACTTACGCTTTCACCGTCCAGTCCAGGGAGGCCAGGCATGCCTTGATCTCCCTGAAACAGAGAATGGATTTTGGCAATTGATTTCACTGCTTGCTTCACACACACATACGAACGCTCACAGAGAGTGATAGATTACCTTGATTCCCGCTGGTCCTGATAGTCCAGGAGGCCCAGGGGGACCCTAGATTCACAAGATAAATATTATATTGTTATTACCATCATATACGGGGCGACAGGTAGCCTAGTGGTTAGAGCTTTGGGCCAGTAACCAGAACAAGGCAGTTAACCCACTGTTCCCCAGTAGGCCGTCATTGTAAATAAGAATTTGTTCTTAACTGACTTGCCTAGTTAAATAAAGGTTACATAAAAATAAAATACACATGTAGTACATGAATATAGGCCATGGTTGGTGTCAATTCCACTCCAATTCAGTCAATGCTGCAATTAAATAGAAAATAATGGACAATTTGTAAACTCATCACTCAAATTGACTGAAATAGAGTAGATAGACACAAACATATCCTTACACATGTTACAAATCACTTGAAAATTAACATGACAATGATGATGGAAAGAGATCACAACAATTCCCTCACCAAGGTCGCAAGGATAGTGTGGGTCAACTGCAACTAACATAATCAGGAGATCATGTTATTGATTATGTTTAAAACAATCTCCATATCCTCTGAAAGTAAGTGCCTATTTACAGGATAGCAAAGTTCATTTGAATATGTTCAACACCATTATTACAATATTAAATATGCATCTGTTTATACACATTAACTTTCTAGGTTACACATATTGCCATGAAAGGTGATACATGGTAGCCTGAGTGCCAGTCTCTTTGTGCTATCATGCTAACTCCTTGTCATTCGCTGTCATAATACCAAACAGTTTGACTTGACAATGACAGCAATGGAGTTCCAAAAAGTACAAACAGATCTGGGACCAGACTAGCAACATGGTGGTGTACACACATGCACTTCTTCAGAGTTGGGATAGTTTGTGGGGGTTAATGTCTAGTGTCTTTTAATGATTGACGACATTGTGATGGACTTCAATACATTTCTTTCACACTCGAGTGACCACTCCCAATACGAAAATGCTTACGCCATCTCACAGAAGCACAAACACATCATTTAGGAATAATCGTTGTCTTAGTGTTAAGCAACAATGTGTGGGAGTTACATGTTAGCTGGGAAACGAGGATAATGAGCAGGGGAGAGCAGGGTGGGGTTGGGTTCATGACGGGTCAATGGTACATCACTCAAACAGAATAGAGGTGAATTACCGTCACTGTAATAGTGGTAATCTTCTGTGGTCGGCCAGGGTGGAGGCGAAAGATAAGATAACTGGTTATGCAAGAAACAAACCTGTCAGCATGCTATAGTTCTCCCTTTCACTAACCTAGCATACAAACTGTGCCAGATGGAATTTGAACTGTCTGGAGTATTTGAAAACATTGTACAGTACACTCAGATGTAGGTTCACAAGCAATTGTATTAGTCAGATAGTAGGATAAGAATGAGATCCTCTGTTGTAAAGGTGTCATAATGCTTTAAAATGGGACTGTAGTAGATAGCCTGACATCCACTGAAGCACAAAATTATACATTTTCAAGACCATTAAAGAATATGGAATTTTAATGCTGTAAATTTGACATGATTGTGGTGGGAGCCACATAAACATATTTGACCATTAACCCAAATCAAAATAGTACTTCAGAGGTTCATCTAACAACTCATCTATCTCATATAGGAATGCAGCTCAAAACTGACATACTGTACAGCAAGCAACACAATTGGCCAGACATTAATGTTTAACTTAAAGGAGAAATCCACCCCAAACCACAAATTCCTATAATTTACTGTAACCACGTTTCCATCCACAGTTGTTATGCGAGTAAAGTCATACCGTATAATAAAAAAATCCCGACAGCTGTGATGGAAACAGGTTGTTACTCTAGAATTGTATAAATGCCGACATATAATGTGTTCGTTCGACATGGATCTTTTTCTGTCAATAAAATGTATTATGCGAGAAATGGTGGTGAAATGCCTTCATGCACAAATATTGATATAATAACCATCATATTGAAGTAAACTTGGAGTCACGCGATTATATGGTGTGTGGTCCTCACATTATGACTCAGGAAACCATGCAGTTTATTAGGCTACAGATGAAATAAGTTAAGGTGATCTTGATGTTCCTTTCCAATGAATATGGAGGGTCTTATTCTGATGATCGATGCTTGACTGCTTATCCATAATCATCTCATCATGTACAGTGCCTTCAGAAAGTATTCAGACCTCTTGACTTTTTCCACATTTTGTTACATTACAGCCATATTCGAAAATTGATTGAATTGTGTTTTCCCTCATCAATCTACGCACAATACCCCATAATGACAAAGCAAAACCATGTTTTTAGACATTTTTGCAAGTTTATTTAAAAAAAACAGGAAATATCACATTTACATAAGTATTCAGACACTTTACTCAGTGCTTTGTTAAAGCACTATTGGCAGCGATTACAGCCTTGATTCTTCCTGGGTATGATGCTACAAGCTTGGCACACATGTATTTGGGTAGTTTCTCCCATTCTTCTCTGTAGCTCCGTCAGGTTGAATGGGGAGTGTCGCTGCACAGCTATTTTAAGGTCTCTCTAGAGATGTTCGATCGGGTTCGAGTCCAGGCTCTGGCTAAGCCACTCAAGGACATTCCAAGACTTGTCCCAAAGCCACTCCTGTGTAGTCTTGGCTGTGTGCTTAGGGCCATTGTCCTGTTGGAAGGTGAACCTTTGCCCCAGTCTGGGGTCCTGAGCGGTCTGGAGCAGGTTTTCATCAAGGTTCTCTCTGTACTTTGCTCTATTCATCTTTGCCTCGACCCTGACTAGTCTCCCAGTCCCTGCTGCTGAAAAACATACCCGCGACACATTGCGACACATTGAACATTCGAGTTTTATTCGGTGCATGAAAACTTAAGCAAAAAAGTACATTTCATCATGCACTGACTTAATATACCAGTCAAAAGTTTGGACACACCTACTCATTCAAGGGTTGTTCTTTATTTGTACTATTTTCTACATTGTAGAATAATAGTGAAGACATCAAAACTATGAAATAACACATATGGAATCATGTAGTAACCAAAAAAGTGTTAAAAAAATGAAAACGTATTTATATTTGAGATTCTTCAAAGTAGCCACTCTTTGCCTTGATGACAGCTTTGCACATGTGGCATTCTCTCAACCAGCTTCATGAGGTAGTCACCTGGAATGCATTTCAATTAACAGTTGTGCCTTGTTAACAGTTCATTTGTGGAATTTCTTTCCTTCTTAAGTGCAGTCGCAAAAACCATCAAGCGCTATGATGAAACTGGCTCTCATGAGGACCGACACAAGAAAGGAAGACCCAGAGTTACTTCTGCTGCAGAGGATAAGTTCATTAGAGTTACCAGCCTCATAAATTGCAGCCCAAATAAATGCTTCACAGATTTGTGAACACTTTTTTGGTTACTACATGATTCCAAATGTGTTATTTCATAGCTTTGATGTCTTCATTATTATTCTACAATGTAGAAAATAATAAAAATTAATGAAAAACCCTTGAATGAGTAGGTCTGTCCAAGCCTTTGACTGGTACTGTATATATTTTTGTTGATGTTGGACCAACACTCCAAACAGCCTACCCAACCGCTCGGAGGCGTCCGCATGGTCTTAAAGCACACCGTTGCCTCAGTTTGTATCACATTCAAATGACAAAACTGGGGGTGAAAGTTGCGCCCCGCGTACAATAATCTGTAAGGTCCCTCAGTCTAGTAGTGGATTTCAAGCACAGATTCAACCACAAAGACCATTGAGGTTTTCCAATACCTTGCAAAGAAGGGGTACCTATTGGTAGACACTGAATATCCCTTTGATCACGGTGAAGTTATTAATTACACTTTGGATGGTATATCAATATACCTAGTCACTACAAAGATACAGGCATCCTTCCTAATTCAGTTACCGGAGAGCAAGGAAACCACTGATTACACCATGAAGCCAATGGTGACAGAGTTTAATGGCTGTGATAGGAGAAAACTGAGGATGGATCAACAACATTGTAGTTACTCCACAATACTAACCTAGTTGAGAGAGTGAATACAAAGTGTTATGTTTGGGGCAAATCCAATACAACACATTACTGAGTACTACTCTCCATATTTTCAAGCATAGTGATGTCTGCATCATGTTATGGGTATGCTTGACTGGGGAGTTTTTCAGGATAAAAAAGAAATTGAAATGCAATAAGCACAGGCAAAATCCTAGAGGAAACCCTGGTTCAGTCTGCTTTTCAACAGACACTGAGAGCCGAATTCACCTTTCAACAGGACAATAACCTAAAACACA
The DNA here is from genome assembly GCF_002910315.2 of Salvelinus sp. IW2-2015. Taxonomy (NCBI): domain Eukaryota; kingdom Metazoa; phylum Chordata; class Actinopteri; order Salmoniformes; family Salmonidae; genus Salvelinus; species Salvelinus sp. IW2-2015. Next base: position 19,172,989 of record NC_036876.1, read on the forward strand.
AGGCCACATCTAGTTGCTTACCCAATAAGACAATGAATGTCCCTGAGTTGCTGACTTAAATCTGCATGAAAATCTATGGCAAGACCTGCAAATGGTTGTCTAGCAATCAGCAACCAATTTAACAGAGCTTGAAGGAATTTGAAAAGAATAATTGGCAAATGTTAATCCAGGTGTTGAAAGCTCTTAGAGACTTACCCAGAAAGACTCACAGCTGTAATCACTGCCAAAAGGGGATTCTAATATATCATTATAATTTAAAAAAAATTGCCCTCCGGACTGCCTCAATTCGTAGGGGGCGTAGACTCAACAAGGTGTCGAAAGAGTTCCACAGGGATGCTGGCCCATGTTGACTCCAATGCTTCCCACAGTTGTGTCAAGTTAGCTGGATGTCCTTTGGGTGGTGGACCTTCTTGATACGCACGAGAAACTATTGGGCGTGAAAAATCCATCAGCGTTGCAGTTCTTGACACACTCAAACCGGTGCGCCTGGCACCTACTACCATAACCTATTCAAAGGCACTTAAATTAAATTTTGTCTTGCCCATTCTCCCATTCACCCTCTAAAGCAGTATCCACACCCATTGGATGTTGTGATCATAATATAGTAGCCATATCTAGGCACACAAGTTCCAAAGACTGGACTTAAAATACTGTATAAGCGACCATACAAGAGGTTTTGCAATGATTCCTATGTTGAAAATCTGTAAAATATAGGTTTTCTGATGTGTGTAATGAGGAACATCCTGACGCTGCACTTGAAGCATTTATGAAATTGCTTATTCCAGTTACTAAAAAGCATGCACCCATTAAGAAAATGACTGTAAAAACTGTTAAATCCCTGTGGATTGATGAGGAATTGAAAAATGGTATGGTTGAGAGGGATGAGGCAAAAGTGTGCCTGGCATCTATATCAATATCAGCCATCAGACAGGGCCTGCAACCGCCTTTTGAACATAGCTTGTTTGAGTTTCCATGTGATATTAAAAATTGTAAAGGACTTGGTTTGATAAATCTGAACATTAGGAGCTTACTGAACTGGATTACATCAAAATCTGGGCTATGCAGACAAATCAGACATTCTGGTATTGACTTAAACTTGGATCTCTTGGTGTCACACCCTGATCTGTTTCACCTGTCTTTGTGCTTGTCTCCATCCCCCTCCAGGTGTCACCTATCTTCCCCATTATCCCCAGTGTATTTATAACTGTGTTCTCTGTGTGTCTGTTGCCAGTTCGTTTTGTCCGTCAAGCCTACCAGCGTTGTCCCCCTTGCTCCTGTCTTTTTCCATAGTTCCTGTTTTCTAGTTTTCCCGGTAGTGACCATTCTGCCTGCCCTGACCCTGAGCCTGCCTGCCATTCTGTACCTTTTCACTCTGATCTGGATTACTGACCTCTGCCTGCCCTTGACCTGTCATTTTGCCTGCCCCTGTTCTAGTAATAAACTTTTGTTACTTCGACACTGTCTGCATCTGGGTCTTTCCTAAAACGTGATAGTATGAACTGGCCATGACTGACCCAGCAGACTCAGACCAGCTCCGCAACGCCATCTCCTCCTAAGGAGCCACCATAGGAAGGCACGAGGAGATGCTTCATGGTCTTATGAAAAGGTTCCAGACCTTGGCCAAACGCCATGACCAAGTGTTGAACACATTGCTGGAGCAATTCCGCGGGTTGCCTGTTAGGCAGCCTACCACAACGGTAACCTCCCAGCCTCTCAGTAACCCGGCTGTTAGCAGCACCGTCTCCCTGGCCACCCTGGACCCTGGCCTTTGTGTGACAACGCTTTTGGTGGCCTACCATGATTCCTGACGTTTCCCTGTTTGTCGCCGCATGCATGGTCTGTGCTCAGAACAAGACTCCTCGGCAAGCTCCGGCTGGTCTCCTTTAACCTCTGCCTGTCCCTGGTCTCACATATCCTTGGACTTTGTCAAGGGTCTCCCTCATCTGATGGCAACACCGCCATCCTGACAGTAGTGGATCGGTTTTCCAAAGCCCCTCACTTCATTCCTCTCCCCAAGCTACCCTCTGCCAAAGAGACGGCCCAGCTCATGGTGCAGCACTTCTTCCAGATCCATGGACTCCCAGTAGACATGGTCTCTGACCGGGGTCCTCAGTGCTGGTCATGGTTCTGGAAGGCATTCTGCACACTCATTGGGTCGTCGGCCAGCCTGTCCTCCGGGTTCAACCCCCAGTCCAGAGCCAACCAAGACTTGGAAACGACTCTTCACTGCTTGGTCTCTGCCAACCACACCACCTGGAGCCAGCAACTAGTGTGGGTCGAATACGCCCAGAACACTCTTCCTTGCTCTGCCACGGGTCTCTCGCCCTTTGAGTGTTCCCTGGGCTATCAGCCCCCGCTCTTCCTGCAAACTTTCCACCCGGTTTAACGGCCCTTTCCCCATCTTCAAGGTCATTAGCCCCTTTGCTGTTCGTCTTCTGTTGCCCCGTACCCTCTGTATACATCCCACTTTTCATGTGTCTAAAATCAAACCCATGTCTCACAGCCCTATGTCTCCTGTTTCTGTTTTGCCTGCCCCTGTTATAGTAATAAACTTTTGTTACTTCAACACGGTCTGCATCTGTGTCTTCCCTAAAACGTGATACTGGGGATATTCTGGACTGATATTCATAGTGAGGGTTATCATGTGTTCAGAGGTGGTGGAGTGACCAATTTTATAAAAAATAACCTCTCTCTTTACTGAAATCCATTTCCCTTGCCCAAAATGTTTAGCTACTATCTTTAAGCCTTTGTCTGAGGAAAAATGTATCCATAACTGTCATAGAGGTCTACGTCCTCCCTCGGCTAACTAGTTTGTTTTCTTCTACTAAGTCAGAAGTTGGTAAAAGTGACCTAAATTATGATTAGGAAATGCAGGCTTCAGACAATCTAAAAAAACATGTGTAATGATCTGAACCTAACCCTGCTGGTGACTAATGTTGGGCCTTGTAGGCTTAGACTAGAGACCCATGAAAGTCATCTTTGATTGATCTTATTTGAACAAATACAACAGAGAAATTGGTCTCTTTGACCAAGACATCAGTGACCATTGCACAGTTGTTTGTGTTAGAGATGTGAGAATACAAAAATCGAAGCCACATGTCATCACAAAGAGGAACTTAAAAAACTTCAGTGAACAGGCTTTTTTTTTTTTTTTTTTTACATTATCTTTATTTTAGTGACCTTGATTGCATTTCAGCAATCACTGAACCTGATTTAGCTTTGAGCCTCTTTGCAGATGTACTCAATACTATTGTGGCTAATCAATAATATTGTGGCTGATCGATTGCCTGGTACACTCCGGAATTATCATAATTCATTAGAGATTATACTTAGGTCAAGGCCAGGAACACAGGCTTAGGCCCAGACTGGCAAGCTTTTAAGCAACAGAGGAATCATTGTGAATACCCATTAGAAAAGCTAAATCTGATAAGTAAGTAACCACTCTTTAAGATTGTATTGGGAACCCGGCTAAATTCTGGAAAACTATCAAATACCTGACGGGTTCTACTTCTTCCTCTCTGCCACAACAAATTAATTCAGACACTGGCCTCATTACAGAAAAAAATGCCATCATTGACACATTTAATTTCAGTGTGTTATCTCTTTGAAAGAACTTCTAAACCTATTCACAATGATATTGGGTTGTATGCTGATTACTGGACTGGGAAACTTGCTGAATGATCAGAGAAATGATGGTCAACGCGTTTCTTTTAGGCTATTTACAGAAAAAAAGTCCTGGATGCTTTGCTTGCAATAGACAACAAGAAATCCACAGGGGCCGACCAACTGGATGCTGGTCTGCTTAAGTGTGCACGAAATATTCAAAAAGTATGGAAATCAGCTCTTGTGCGTCTACTCCATAACGGCGTGGATAGTAGTGATCTTAATGATTATCGCCACATTTCAAGGCTTCCTTGTCTAGCTAAGACTCTCAAATCCTTGGTAAATGTACAACTTTGCTCTTTTTATCTGAGAAATGCATTTTGAATGTAAACCAATCAGTGTTTAGGCCTGGGCATAGCATTATTGCAGCAACAACTTTAGTTGTTAATGATCTTGTAAATGCTTTAGACACTCAAATGAAATGTGGATGATACTATTATGTATGCTATTGACCAACTGTTGATATGGCTGTGTCAAAACTACAGTCAGATTTGAAAGCTATGCAGGAATCCCTTGATGATGATTATTTTTTGCTTAATACAGGTCAAACAAAATACAGTACATGTTGTTTTCAAACTCCCATAATAATTAATCAGATGAACTACATGTTGACTCATTAGATGGTTCTCCAATCGAACGTGTGCTCGCATATAAATACTTAGGCATTTTGAAAAGTTGGCTTTTTCTACAGAAACAGATCTTGCCTTTCTCTAAGCAGTAGGAAGCAGATTATTCAGTCAACCTTTTAATCTGTTCTTGATTATGGTGATATTATTTATCAAAGTGCAGCTTCTACTACTCTTAAACCTTTGGATGCCATCTAGCATAGTGCCCTTCGTTTTGTTACAGGTGACAGTTTTGATACTCATCATTGCATGCTGTATCCAAAGGTTGGCTGGACTTCTCTAAAGACCCGTAGATCTCTACATTACTCCCTTTTTGTTTACAAGGCCCTACTTCATAAAATTCCGTCTTATCTAACTTTGCTGTTGAAGTATAGACACCTGACTTCACAGGATTGTTTAAGTCTTGAGGTTCCTCAGGTCTCCACGGAGCTAGGTAAATCTGCTTTTAGTTTTAATGCTGGAACAAAATTCAAAATGTATTTCATCTTGATGTTCTAGTGCCATTCGGGCAATTTAAAGTAATGATTGGGAACTTATTTGTGGAGGAATGTAACAGTTTTCCTGGGTGATTTGTGATGTTTTATTTGTGCTTCCCATGACTGTATTTTTGCATTTTATTGTAAAAGAGACTTAGGTCTCAATATGTTTTCCCTGTTAAAATAAACGCAAATAATAATAATAAATACAGAAACCAGGTACCCTCTCTCTATATGTACACATATAGAGTATCTAATGGGAATCCGGAATAATACAAATGGTACACATACACAATGCATGTCTCAATTGTCTCGAGGCTTAAAAATCCTTCTTTAACCTTTCTCCTCCCATTAATCTCCACTGATTGAACAGATCATAGCTTTCACCTGGATTCACCATGTCAGTCTGTCATGTAAAGAAAAGGTGTTCCTAATGTTTTGTACACTCAGAGTATATATATACAGTGGGGAGAACAAGTATTTGATACACTGCCGATTTTGCAGGTTTTCCTACTTACAAAGCATGTAGAGGTCTGTAATTTTTATCATAGGTACACTTCAAATGTGAGAGACGGAATCTAAAACAAAAATCCAGAAAATCACATTGTATGATTTTTAAGTAATTAATTTGCATTTTATTGCATGACATAAGTATTTGATCACCTACCAACCAGTAAGAATTCCGGCTCTCACAGACCTGTTCGTTTTTCTTTAAGAAGCTCTCCTGTTCTCCACTCAGGTACCTTATTACTGAGCGTTGAACCCGTTAATTGTAGAAAGACCCTGTCCCACAAACAATAAACAGACTCAACCCACAATGGCACAGACCAGAGAGCTGTGTAAGGACATCAGGGATAAATGGTAGACCTGCACAAGGCTGGGATTGGGCTACAGGAAATAGGCAAGAGCATTGGTGAGAAGAGCAACAACTGTTGGCTCAATTATAGAAAATGGAGAAAGTACAGAGATGACGGTCAATCACCGGCTCGGCCCGCATGCAATATCACCACTCGTGGGCATCAATGATCATGAGAAGGTGAGGGATCAGCCCCAGAACTGGCAGGACCTGGTCAATGACGCTGAAGAGAGCTGGGACCACAGTCTCAAAGAAACACACCTACGCCGTCATGGATTAAAATCCTGCAGCGCACGCAAGGTCCCTGCTCAAGCAGCGCATGTCCAGGCCCGTCTGAAGTTTGCCAATGACCATCTGGATGATCCAGAGGAGGAAGGGAGAAGGTCATGTGTTCTGATGAGACAAAAAAGTAGCTTTTTGGTCTAAACTCACACTCGGTGTTTGCAGGAGAAGAAGGATGAGTACAACCCCAAGAACACCATCCCAACGCTGAAGCATGGAGGTGGAAATTCTTTCTTTGGGGATGCTTTTCTGCAAAGGGGACAGGACACTGCACCTATTGAGGGGAATCTATGGGGCCATGTATCGCATCTTGGCAAACCTCCTTCCTCAGTAAGAGCATGGGAAATGGTCGTGGGGCTGGGTCTTCAGATGACAAGCCTGAAAACACACAGCAGGGCAACTAAGGAGTGGCTCCGTAAGAACATCTCAAGGTCCTGGAGTGGCCTAGCCAGTCTCCAGACCTGAATCCAATGGAAATCTTTGGAGGGAGCTGAAAGTCCGTTTGCCAGCGACAGCCGAAACCTGAAGGATCTGGAGAAGGTCTGTATGGAGGAGTGGCCAATCCCTGCTGCAGTGGTGCAAACCTGGTCAAGAACTACAGGAAAGTATGATTAGTATTGCAAACAAAGGTTTGTACAAATATTAATTCTGTTTCTGATGTATCAAAATATTAGCAAATAAAATGCAATTAATTACTTAAAAATCATACAATGTGATTTTCTGGATTTTTGTTTTAGATTCCGTCTCTCACAGTTGAAGTGTGACCTATGATAAAAATTACAGACCCTCTACATGCTTTGTAAGTAGGAAAACCTGCAAATCGGCAGTGTGTCCAAATACTTTTCTCCACCTCATGATTTTAAAATCAAGTAAATTTTTTTTCTTTTTACAAATGTTAGAATTTTTCTTCCACTGACATTACAGAGTATTTTAATCCCACTTTGTAACCTAACAAAATGTGGAAAAAGTCAAGCGGTGTGAATACTTTCTGAAGGAACTGTAGTTAGACACAATAATACAATTGTCAATATCAGCATGTGAAGTAGCTAATTAGCTGTAAAATTGCCTAAACAAAGTGCATCAATTTAGGGGTCGACAATCTCACTATGTTCAACCTGCAGATCGATCTGCCTTGACTGAAGAGGCAGACAAATGCCAGAAATATGGTGGACCCTCTTTTAAATTACATATTTCTCGAGGTAGGAATATCGCAAAAATATGATCAATGCCTCAATGCCTGGCTGATGTCATTACGCGGGAGGTTGTCTTCTCTCGAGAGAAGACAACCTCCTGCGTAATGACATCAGCCAGGATTTAAATTTGACATGTATGACTTCTAAAAGTCTTATTCCTATTAACTTCCAGTGTAGTGAGAGCGGCTTTATGGCAATGCCATGTCATACTGGCCAAATTTCTGCCTGCTTGAACGGCAATAGCTCAGATACACATGAAAACATGAAAATTACCCCGGGAATCGGTAGAACATCGCTCAGAGAAGCACAAGAGCAACATAACATTCAAAATGGGTGAATCTTTCCTTTAAGCTGGAGACCATGGTGTTTCTGACCTGTAAAGCTTCTTGGATGTTCCCGTTGTAATCAATGATTTCTGTGGCTCCTTGGTCACCTTTCTGCCCAGGGGGTCCCTGCGTGTGTTCAACATTTAGATGTTAATTCAAATCCAAGTTCAATATAATTAAACACCAATACAATATTTTAAAGGCATAGTTTACTCAAAACAATCTTTAATATTTAGTTCATTTGTCCACCATTAATACAATCCCCAACACTATTTGCATGTCAAAAAACAGATCATCACAGTTTTGAAGGTGCTCTATTTGGAAAAAAATGACTGCAATTTTCTTTTTTAGGATTGTATTATATTTTGTTCATATGTGACTTATATGAACAAAATACAAAACATATTGTTTTGAGTGAACTATTCCTTTAAGTTAGACATTTGGCTGCTTTGAAGCCCCCCCCCCCCCCCCCCCCCCCCCAAAACAAGGAAATTCACATGAGCAACATGAGGCCTAAATTCATGCACTACCAACATTTTCCAGCACACAGCTCAATGACAATAGGCCTATATAGTTATCAGGTGCCTGCCTAATTACTGTTTTCTCTTTAGGATAATACCAGGATGCATCTTAGGTTGACAGAGGTAATAATTGAATATCAAAATGATTATTTTAAACATGTATTTGATCTCCTCAACTTAATGAAATTCATCTCAGAGGAGTTGCATGGTGGAGTTTAGCATTATATTTCCCCACAGCTTGTTTAATTTCATTGCATAGTTCAAACAAGTTTGTGCCCATGGATTTAAGTCTGCAGTAATAGAAACAGATGACAAATCATCTTTTGGTACTCTTTATCGAAACATTGACACCTCTGATGGTTAAATCAGTCAGAGCAGGATATGGGTATAGTAGATCATGTAATACACTTACAATATCATTAGTGCCACTAGTGCAACACTCCCCTCTGGTGGATACAAGGGAGACGAGCAACTCATAAAGTGCATTGTTCATTGTTTTTGTATAAAGTTGTGTGTAATAGAAATGTTCTCAATATGACATATGAGGATGAACAATGTCCTCTAGTGTTTATTGAGTATTCAGTGCCCTACTAGTAACAAGTGCAACAAGTGTAACTTTACTGATACATTATGTTGTTGTTTTTTTACATTTCTGTTGAGTGCACTCACCCTTGGTCCCATAGAGCCCAGGTCTCCCTTGTCTCCTGTCTCTCCCTGAGTTAGTAAGAAAAGTCTGTAAGATGTAGGAACATGCATGGAGTACAGTAATTTATCACAAACAGACCTACAGTGGCTTAAAACAGAGTAGAATAATACATGATCCATTTGCTGACAATGCCATTTTGTTTTATTTTCCCCATGAACATTTACTCATTGGGAATGTGCAGTMTGCACTTTGTAATTGTTCTCAAGAGTGATTCCTCAATATATCAGTGTTGGCCAATCATCATCAGCCATAGTGGAACTGTAGATATGTCCTAAAAATACAAATAATCAGGTGTCATGCACTGACCTTTGAACCTCTAGTGCCTGGGTTCCCTGCCTCTCCTGGCCCTCCCTGCAGGAGAGGTAGACAGACAAGGAGCATCAGGAGAGTAGTAAGTCACCACATGAACCCTCAGTATGAGCAAACACTTTTGATGTAAGACAGGGCCATACTACAAATAGGCATTTGTATGACTAAACATCTTACATGCTGTGATTTAAAACATTTTCCAGTCCACATAAGAGAGGAATATCATATTAAACCAAAGGTGGCACGGAAGGGTAACCATAATTGTATTGTTGAAGTGTTTTATGTTTGTTTCATCAAATCTAACGGCCTTTTGCCATAATAAGAAATCCAATCAAAATGTGTTCATTTGAACTCCAGTCCCTGCAAATGGAGGGTTTAAGCTTGTGACTCTACATATTTTGGACGAATTTTCTATTTAATTGTTTCAGATCATGTTTCGGATTATTTTGTGCCCAATAGAAATGAATGGTAAATAATGTATTGTGTCATTTTGGAGTTGTTTGTATTGTTTCTAAACATTGATGATTATGGATAATCCTGAATGAAATGTGAAAAACTGAGTGAGAAAGTTACAGAAGCACAAATATCATACAAAAAATGCTAACCTGCCCTGTTATTGTAATGGTGAGAGGTTAACATGACTTGGGGGTAGTCATTGCGTGCTGTGAATATAGGACCAAATACTACTAATACACAGTAAAATGGTGGGACCAAAATGGTGGGCCTAAAATGGTGGGACTATGTTCAAAAAGTGCTGTCATTTCTATACGGTTCAACCTCAAAGTATCATTTCGAAAGTGCTGGAGTACAGAATGAAAACAACAAAAAATGTGTCACTGTCCCAATACTTCAGGAGCTCACTGTATAAAACTGCACAGACTGCACTGCCCCTTTAAGCCAATGTTCTGAATGCATACAAAGCAGAATATGTTACTTGATCAATGTGTAATATAAGGAAGGGGCAGTGCAGTCTGTGCTTCATTTACTGAATCTTTCTAGTTCATCAGAACCTTCCTAGTCTTCTGTGAAGTCAAGGCTTGCTTCACCTTGCATGTTTGGAAACATAACAGCCACTAGAGAGCAGCAAATGCTGTACCAATGATCAAAAAGGTAGAGCTTAGAATGTTAGATAAAGTACATGCACTTGCTTGAATCACTTGCTCAAATCACATCACTGAATGGTCTCTCTCTCTTGTGTCCCAGGCCAGCCCCCCCAACACTGACCTTTTGACCGGCCTGTCCAGTCTCGCCCCGCTCTCCCTTGCCTGGTGGGCCAAGTTCCCCTCGCTCGCCCTACAGACAGAAGAGAAGAAAGACACTTTCAGGGGCTGTGGCCTGGAAGACTCTCTCTCTGACCCCTTCACCCATGGATGGAATGCCCATATCATTACATGAGCGCACTTGTCTGAGAGGTCAACCAAACTGAGATGCTTGCATTAATAATTATTTTCAGCTTGGAGGGTTGGCCAATCTTCAGGTTTCAGGATTCCATGTGTAAAAATTAATGTTGAGTCAAGCAAAATCTCTGTATCTCCTACTACAGTGGTTCCCAACCTTTTTCAGTTACTGTACCACTAACTGAATTAAAGTAACTAACTTTGGTCTTCCGGATAGCCTGAAAGCAACTATTTCTCATTTGCCTGAACGAGAGCCTGTCAGCCTGAGTATGCATGTGCTGAGCCTTTCGCCAAATGAAATTCTTGGGGTGGAGTAACTCTGCAAGATCACGGTCACATGGGCTGTAGTCCGTGGAAAAAAACAATCATGGGGTCGATTTGTTCTGGTTTCCATTCATGCCATTGAGTAGGTTTTAACATTCAGTCTCTCTAGCATGGGTATAGGCCTGGTCAATGACACTCTTATCATACCCACATTGCATGAACCTGGCGCACATATCATTAGCTATGCGCTCAAAATCTATTTCAGTAGTAAAGTTAAGCCAGAGTAACTGCCTCAAATTAGTCATTTTGGGAGTTTTTCTTGGTAAGGCCTTTTGTTAGGTCTCCTAAAGTTTACGAAGTTATAAATGACCATGACAATGACAGTGATAGATCTGACTGTCATTTTATTTACCTTGTCACAACATTCTCGGATAACCCTCTTTTAACAACCCACAGTCGCCCATCTGTTTGTGTTAGCCATCCACTCACACACTACTGTATATGCAAGACATACATGGTTTATGACCCATATTTGACTGTTATTGATCATATTGAAATGTACCTTGGTTCCTGGTAGTCCTGGGAGCCCCGGTTCTCCCTGAGGTCCTAGGAATCCAGGCTCACCCTGTAATCAGGAAGGAGATAAGAGATGTGTCATAAAATAGCTAATTTACTCTGTTATTCTTTTTTATTTCAACAAAGAATATTTTGTAAAGAGTTGAGTAAATGAGGTACACAGGTACTCATGGGCGCACACACACACACACACTCCTCTCGGAATTCAATTCAAGGGCAGTCTAAGCAAGCCCTAACTTAAGTGCATTTAGCTTAACGGTATATACGGTACAGTTGAAGTCGGAAGTTTACATAACGGAGTAATTAATAGCTTTGGCAAATCGGTTAGGACATCTACTTTGTGCATGACACAAGTAATTTTTCCAACAATTGTTTACAGACAGATTATTTCACTTATAATTCACTGTATCACAATTCCAGTGGGTCAGAAGTTTACATACACTAAGTTGACTGTGCCTTTAAACAGCTTGGAAAATTCCAGAAGATTATGTCATGGCTTTAGAAGCTTCTGATAGGCTAATTGACATAATTTGAGTCAATTGGAGGTGTACCTGTGGATGTATTTCAAGGTCTACCTTCAAACTCAGTGCCTCTTTGCTTTACATCATGGAAAATCAAAAGAAATCCGCCAAGACCTCAGAAAAAAATTGTAGACCTCCACAAGTATGGTTCATCCTTGGGAGCAATTTCCAAACGCCTGAAGGTACAATGTTCATCTGTACAAACAATAGTACGCAAGAATAAACACCATGGGACCACGCAGCCGTCATACCGCTCAGGAAGGAGATGCGTTCTGTCTCCTAGACATGAACATACTTTGGTGTGAAAAGTGCAAATCAATCCCAGAACAACAGCAAAGGACCGTGTGAAGATGCTGGAGGAAACAGGTACAAAACAATCTATATCCACAGTAAAATGAGTGGATAACCTGAAAGGTCATAACCTGAAAGGCCGCTCAGCAAGGAAGAAGCCACTGCTCCAAAACCGACATAAAAAAGCTACGGTTTGCAACTGCACATAGAGACAAAGATCGTACCTTTTGGAGAAATTTGCTCTGGTTTGATGAAACAAAAATAGAACTGTTTGGCCATAATGACCATCGTTATGTTTGGAGGAAAAAGGGGGAGGCTTGCAAGCCAACGAACGCCATCCCAACCATGAAGCACGGGGGTGGCAGCATCATGTTGTGGGGGTGCGTTGCTGCAGGAGGGACTGGTGCACTTCACAAAATAGATGGCATCATGAGGCAGGAAAATTATGTGGATATATTGAAGCAACTTCAGTCAGGAAGTTAAAGCTTGGTCACAAATGGGTCTTCCAAATGGACAATGACCCCAAGTATACTTCCAAAGTTCTGACAAAATGGCTTAAGGACAACAAAGTCAAGGTATTGGAGTGGCCATTAAAAAGCCCTGACATCAATCCTATAGAACATTTCTTGGCAGAACTGAAAAAGTGTGTGCGTGCAAGGAGGCCTACAAACCTGACTTAGTTACACCAGTTCTGTCTGGAGGAATGGGCCAAAATTCACCCAACTTATTGTGGGAAGGTTGTGGAAGGCTACCCAAAACGTTTGACCCAAGTTAAACAATTTAAAGGCAATGCTACCAAATACTAATTGAGTGTATGTAAACTTCTGACCCACTGGAAATGTGATGAAAGAAATAAAAGCTGAAATAAATCATTCTCTCTACTATTATTCTGACATTTCACATTCTTAAAATAAAGTGGTGATCCTAACTGACCTAAGAAAGGGAATTTTATACTGGGATTAAATGTCAGGAATTGTGAATAACTGAGTTTAAATGTATTTGGCTAAGGTGTATGTAAACTTCCGACTTCAACTGTAAGTAACATATTAACATGTATCCAATCAAAATCCATCAGTTAAAGCTATAGATATCAGCCCATGATGGGCTGTGTCTCAATCCACCGCATCAATCCACCGCATCCACGACAAGCAGACTTGTCGGCCTTCTGCATCTGAAGTGGAATGTGGCTGAGCTACATCGGTGTTTGTCAGACCATGAGACATCCCAAAAATCGGTCTTCTCACAAAAACGTCTCTAGCGTCCGAATGGTTTGGTCTACAAACTATTATGACCACTCTGGAAAGGGGAGACTCTCACTCTCCGTTTAGCTCTAGTCTGAAGCTAACTAGTTTGAAAGGTAACCTATATAAATGAATGAAAGTATGGAGGTACTGTAGTTTTGTGCCAACAAAAATAAGGGGTTAAATATGTGTCCAAAAAAATTGAAATATTTCCTGAACTTTCTTATATCTCCTATATATAGGACAGAGACTTCAAAACCTTATTTCTTATGATTTTTTTTACTGTCTTTTTTGCCATTGATGAATGTGCCCCACCGTGCTTGTTAAGTTCAACCAATACCATACTTTAGAGAAGTTCTATATTTTTAAGTTGTAGGAGAACATTTGAGTATTACATTAGTAAACTCAGCAAAAAAAGAAATGTCCCCTTTTCAGGACCCTGTTTTTCAAAGATAATTTGTAACATTGAAATAACTTCACAGATCTTCATTGTAATGGGTTTAAACACTGTTTCCCATACTTGTTCAATAAACCGTAAACAATTAAAACGAACATGCACCTGTGGAACGGTCATTAAGACACTAACATCTTACAGACGGTAGGCAATTAAGGTCACAGTTATGAAAACTTAGGACATTAAAGAGGCCTTTCTACTGACTCTGAAAAACACAAAAAAAAGATGCCTAGGGTCTCTGATCATCTGAGTGAACGTACCTTAGGCATGCTGCAAGGAGGCATGAGGACTGCAGATGTGGCCAGGGCAATAAATTGCAATGTCCGTACTGTGAGACACCTAAGACAGCGCTACAGGGAGACAGGACGGACAGCTGATCCTCCTCGCAGTGGCAGACCACGTGTAACAACACCTGCACAGGATCGGTACATCCAAAACATCACTCTTGCGGGACAGGTACAGGATGGCAACAACAATTGCCCGAGTTACACCAGGAATGCACAATCCCTCCATCAGTGCTCAGACTGTCCGCAATAGGCTGAGAGAGGCTTGACTGAGGGCTGTAGGCCTGTTGTAAGGCAGGTCCTCACCAGACGTCACCGGTAGCAACTATGGGCACAAACCCACCGTCGCTGGCAAAAAGTGCTCTTCACTGACGAGTCACGGTTTTGTCTCACCAGGTGTGATGGTCGAATTTGCATTTATCATTGAAGAAATTAGCGTTACACTGGGACCTGTTGGATTGGAGGGAGAGGGCTAGGGCCATTCCCCCCTACCGACTTTGCAGGTGCCTTGGTGGAAGAGTGGGGTAACATCTCACAGCAAGAACAGGCAAATCTGGCGCAGTCCGTGAGGAGGAGATGCACTGCAATACTTAATGCAGCTGGTGGCCACACCAGATACTGACTGTTAATTTTCAGCATTGAGCATTGAGTATACTGTATCTAAACCAATGTTTGTTTCAAGGCATTAACCCCCCTCCCACACACACACACATTTTTGTTTTTGTTTTCTACCCCCTTTTTTCTCTCTAATTTTGTGATATCCAATTGAGATCTTGTCTCATCGCTGCAACTCCCCAACCGGCTAGGCAGAGGCAAAGGTTGAGTCCGCAACATGACCCACCAAACCACGCTTCTTAACAGAAGCCCGCCTAACCCGGAAGCCAGCTGCACCAATGTTTCGGGGGAAACACCGTTCAACTGACGACCCGAAGTCAGCCTGCAGGCGCCCGGCCCGCCACAAGGAGTCGCTAGAGCGTGATGAGCCAAGTAAAGCCCCCCGGCCAAACCCACCCCTAACGCGGTTGATGCCGGGCCAATTGTGCGCCGCCCTATGGGACTCCCGGTCACGACCGGTTGTGACACAGCCTGGGATGGAACCCAGGTCTGTAGTGATGCCTCAAGCACAGCGATGCAGTGCCTTAGACCGCTGCACTGAAGTGAATATTAAGTGCTCTTTTGCCCAACGTATCGTCATTATAATCCTTGAATAATGCATTACAGATGCTCTTTCAGATGATGTGTGACTGAACTAAGGGAAATGTCAGTGACCAATCATTTAGTGGTATGCCTGATTGCAGCATTGCCAGGGTTGTATTTATCAATCAGCACTGCTTTTCAGCTGGCCAACACATAAATTACAAATCTGATCGTACTGTATTTCCATTTCATCCTTGACCACTGAATCATGAACAATGACAAATCTGTATAGGCTTAGATTTACACCACAGTGTCCCCTTACTTGTACCTCATGTTGGAGCCCACAACATCTAACTGTGCGATGTGCTGCATATAATTTATCTAAATGTATGACCTAGCTGAATATTAGTAGGTGGGAAGTCAAGGGACAGGGAAGACAGGGAATTCTTAGGGATGAAGACAACAGAATGTACCTTAATCCCGGGAAGTCCAGGCAGCCCTGGAAGTCCTGGCTCTCCCTACACAGGAAAAATGTGACGTTATAGCCGAGTTGAGCCTCTGTCCTGGGGCCTTCAACAGCAGTCCCTACCCTCTCTATCATTGGGTCCCAAACAGCTCTCCAGTGAGCTGGGCCCTGATGAAGATTACAACTTGCACTTGAGTTGTGTACCAGTATTACATGCAATCATCATTAGTTAGGGCTACTGTGGTGCTGATTATGTTGATTAATAAAGTTCAGAGGTCTATAAAGGCTTCAAAGGGATGTAATTCAGTACGTTTGGATTGTTTTCTACTGAGATTTTCAATGTCATTCACAAGTGAAGAATTCTGAACTCGCATACAAAGCAGAAAATGATGGAAACTCAATTGGGTTTGAGTGAACTATGTAAAATGCAAAAGGTCAAGCATTTCATAAGATTACTCAGAAGCATATCAACATAAAATCTTCTGACTGTGAATAATTGAATGCTCTATTTAAGACTTACATTTATGGTATATGAGAATATATATTTTGCACTGCTCACAATGATCAAGCGTAATAGCATTCAGAACTCAGCGAGAGGCCTGTAAATTACAATTGAGTCTCCTGAAAGCATTATAAATGTAATGAATAAAAGTCGCTTGTCTGGAAATACTACTTCACAAGCTTCACTGACTGTCACCCAAATGAATTATTTAATCGAGATCAACAGTTCCCTAATAGGCAACTGGAAGAGAAATTAAACTTTGTAAGAAAGCGTATTAAAGGAAATAGATAGAACAACTGTGAGCTGCCATAAAACCTTCATAAAAAATCTGACTGTGTAGGGCAGGACATATTTTGCAGCACAGCAGGAAAGGGCTGCTTGAGAGGATAAAGAAAAGGGGAATTAATGGGGTGGGGCTCTAGGGAGTAAATAGTGTAATTCAATGGGATTCTGATGCAGTCTTGACAGCAGCTCTGGCTGTGCCTAGCAAATGGTGGTTGCAAGAAAAGATGTCGTTGCAAGAAAAGAGGTCAGACTGCTTAAAAAAGTATGAGGCTTGCTTTTTGTCAGGATGCGGTGCTTTACTTTGTACTCTGTGGCCGGTATTCAATCAATTTGTACAGATACAGTAGTGGATTTCCAGACTGTCCTTTCAGAAGTGTGTTTTATTAGCATAGTAGGCTGTCCCAGGTGGATGGTTTCACTTGATTTAGAAATGGTAAATCTGATTGCGTGCGGTGGATGACCGCTCAGCCAGGTTTGTCAGCAGAACTGAACTTGTCATGGTGCCAAGGGACTGCACATTTCCAAATCAAGTGTCAATTCCTTCCATCAGAGACACTGCTGGGAAAATCCAACACACTCCTGAATGTGCTATCTGAAAATCCACTATCTGCAATTGATGGAATATACCAGTGTCTGTATTAAAACCCATACTTCTAACCTGAATGCCATGTTATGGGAGTGGCTTACCAGCTATATGTCTAGAACAGAGATGGGCAACTTAGATTTTTGGTGCAGGTGTTAATCCTGGTGATTTAAAAGCTAATGCTGTAATGGTGTAGTTATGTTTTATCACATTCTAATATCAATCTGAGAAATGTAACAAGTATTCCTCTCGTGAGGATTTTGAAACACGGGAAACACATGCCATGGGATTTTAGTGCAGGCTAGTTTTACCTTTGATCCCCCACGTCCTGACTCTCCTGGTTCACCCTGTAATACAAATCAATTCAAATTTGATTTGTCACATACACATGGTTAGCAGATGTTAATGCGAGTGTAGCGAAATGCTTGTGCTTCTAGTTCCGACAATGCAGTAATATCCAACGAGTAGGAGGGCAGAAGGAGGGCTCACTTTTAACCATTGAGGTAAGCAATAACGATGGATGAAATTATTTATTTGGTTCTTACCTAAATATGCCTTTTGAGTAGTCAAATTCTATTTTAAAAGGAAGATTTTCACCCTATTAATTGAGGATTGGACCCTTTCTTTCAATTTTCGCCTAAAATGACATACCCAAATCTAACTGCCTGTAGCTCAGGACCTGAAGCTAGGATATGCATATTCTTGATACCATTTGAAAGGAAACACTTTGAAGTTTGTGGAAATTAATTATAGGAGAATATAACACATTAGATCTGGTAAAAGATAATACAAAGAAATCATCTTTGAAATGCAAGAGAAAGGCCACGCTGTATTATTCCAGCTTAGGCACAATTTCTATTTTGGCCACTAGATGGCAGCACTGTATGTGCAACGTTTTAGACTGATCCAATGAACCATTGTATTTCTGCTCAAAATGTTGTATCAAGACTGTCCAAAAGTTCATAACTGTGCACTTTCCTCAAACAATAGCATGGTATTATTTCACTGTAATAGCTACTGTAAATTGGACAGTGCAGTTAGATTAACAAGAATTTAAGCTTTCTGCCCATATCAGATATATCTGTGCCCTGGGAAATTTTCTTGTTACTTAAAACATCATGCTAATCACATTAGCGCACGTTAGCTCAACCGTCCTGTGGGGGACACACCAATACAAGAGTTCAGATTACATTACAGGGTTGACCTTAAACCTAAGGGACAAATGTAAATGAATCACCAATCACTTTAAATAAGTAAACATTATCTCTCCCAAAGCAACAAATACAATAGAGCTTTAAAATGATGGTGAAAACTTGGGGTTAAGTGTGTTAAAATCTTCCTATAAGTTGGACAAACATGACATGCCGAAATGGGGATTTTCTGAGAAAACAAAATAACTTATTTTATTGAAAACACACTGGTATTTTTGTTTTTAAAGGTAGACTCAGCGAGATGATGTTGCAATGAACAGCACCACAGATGATGAGAGCGATGCAAGACTTTGCTCCCACTCAGTCACACAGAGTATCTGAGCATGTGCACTGGTGCGCTTCATGCTGCTACAACGTGATACCTACGAGACCAAAACAGTGGCGAGGTTTATCCTTGCGCTTTAATGCTCTTAGTTGTAACTGACCTACTATGTGTTTACTTTGTGTATTCAATGTCATCTCGCTGAGTCTACCTTTACCATAGTTTAGTTTAAGCATAGATGTACAATATGTGTGATCCAACTGGTAAAAGCAGTGTTTATTTTATCAGAATTTACACAAATAATATCTGAAGGACATAAAAGGCACTCTATTCATGGAACCTATTTCAGCATTCAACCCATTCTACTTACCTTAATGCCTGCAGCAGAGGAGCCTGCATCACCCTACAAGAGACAAATAATAACAACATGTCTATGTGCAACAACAATAAAGATACTGTATGAGCAACAACAATATATATATGTCCAATGCGCAAAACTGTTAGGCGGTAAGGAGCTCTCTAGCTTTAAACAGGGTTACACTTAAACCCTTTACCTTCTTTAAAGTGAGACCAAATATAACATAATCTGAGGGTAAAATTGTATCAAATACCCTTGGCAAAATTCCTAACTCAGCATTTCCAAAACTCTGTCCTGGGGACCCCGAGGGGTGAGCGTTTTGGATTTTGCCCTAGCACTACACAGCTGATTCAAATAATCATAGCTTGATGATGAGTTCATTATATGAATCATCTGTGGCCAAAAACGAAAATGTGCACCCCTTGGGGTCCCCAGGACAGAGTTTGGGAAACGCTGCCCTAACTGATCTTCAGCAGCTAGGGAGTGGGTGATAACTCACTATTCTATGTACTAAACAGAAGCTCAATAATAGATGTTGAGATGACAGGCCAAGAGGAAAAGATCCAGTCCATCTTTAGTAGATGAGTGGAACGGAATGTGATGCTTTAAAACGTGTTTGAAATGGAAACCACAAGGCAAGGGTAAATAAACATAGGCTACAGTACAGTGATGTCACAACTAAAGGACTAGAGGAAATCATCAAGATCCACAGAAATTCTCACAATAGCTGGCCTTATGTTATCTGAAATGTTGAGCTGCACTGTCACACTCTGTGGTAGATAACACTGTCATGACTCTCCTGTGAAGATCTGAATGATCAGGTTACAGTGGGTCCGCTCTACAGCACACGCTCTCTCGTAGAGCGGGAAGTCTGCTGTTTTATGACAGTCGTAAATACCGAAATTCCTTTCCCCACTCTGCCAAAATGAAGGTTGAGAATCCTTTTGTAGGTTGAGAAAGACTTTGCAGTACGGTAACCTCAAAAAGGTTGAATAATGTAACAATATTTCTGTATTCCAACCAGTTGGAATTGTCCGTGGGTATTTAAAGAACAATCCTCTACCAAAGGACAAGACCAGAGAACATGGAGATCATTCCCACGTTGAAATGACTAAGAAATATACAAACTAAAGAACAATTATTCAGGCTGCAGCTGTTTAAGCACTTTAGTCTGGTAAATGCAACGGGTCGAATGGCCAAATGGTACTCTGACATATCCATTATAACAAGCTACAACTCCGAACGACTTTGATCACTGGTGGACAAACCAGAACAGAACGGACCAGAACGGACAGGCGATCGCAGAGAGGGACAACAAAAGGCATACACTCGTAAATATGTATATTGAAATGTATTTTCGAATGAGCAGTTGTTCATGTTCAAATTATAAGCATTTCCATGAGTGTAGTGTATGTACGGGGTCCACTCTGAGTTTCCCGCTCTTGAGCTGGCCCCACCCCATTCTTTTGTCTACCAAGCCGTCATATCGGCTTAGCCCACTAGGGACTTTTCAGTGTATCATGTCAGTAACCAATGTATTACTATTGTGTGTGTGTGTTTGTCATTCTGTGATTGATTAGTTAGTTAGAAAATCAATAATTAAGCCAATTTGTATATTGCTGATTCATGATTTATGTTAGGGTTTGTGCAGATATCCAAGGGTTTGTGACATTCAGGAAGGAAACTGATGAGGTAATAATACATTAATTGAAGACTAATCGATAAGGTAATAACATATCTGAAGAGTTATATTCGGGAAATAGAAACTCTATAAACATTTTCCCATGGTGCCCCGACTTCGTAGTTAATTACTATTCCGCGATCAATTTAATAATTACACAGATAATTGATTTGAATTGATTTGATAATATAACAGTCTTCACATTTAATGACAGCAAACGCTATGACAACATCCACTCTTTGTTTATGTAATAGGCTGTAAGGCATAAGTATCCTATTTTCTTTTTTAAATCGTCAGTCCACATGTCAAGTGTAATTGCGCCATTGTATTTACCAAGTTCTTTCTCAACTCCGGGACCACCCACCAGCGATAATTGTGTTGTTGCCTGATGCAGGACTCTAGTGCTAGAGAAGAGAGACTGTTGGACTGAAACATTCACAACTCCATTAATTTACAAAAATATAATAAATTTGTGCCACAGTTCAGACAGATAGATAGAGCAGCGTTCTAACTCCCCCTTGTGATGGTGTGGTGCAATGACAAAATTATGCAATTTACCACCATCTACCACAAATGGTTGCGGCATAAGCTTGAAACTTTTAATTGAGGAACCACTATGTTTATCATTACTTATTATGTAAATATTCCTGACTTATGTATGCATATTTCCTGTATAATGTTTACCATTATTTGTGTATACATATTCAATTTATGTATGCATATTCTTTCTATTATCTGCATTATTACTTCCTCATTCTATAACTATGTCATTATGTGATAACTAGTGATTCATTGTAAATGACTAATTATGTTTTTATTATTTCTTTGTTATAGAAACCACATACACATGTTTACAGATACTACTTTACATCTCAATACTCTTCAGGTTACCTTGGCAATAAAGTGTTAACAGTGTCTTTCTAGCAGAAGAGACAGGGGCTAGAGTTTAGGGAACGGGATTGCTTTATGAATTTCCCATTGGTGGAAAGGGAGCACAGAATGAGGGCTGGGCCTTTTGCCTGGTGCAGATTTTGCGGTTCTACCTCACATGTGCCTTGCTCTCAGGAGTTGCTAACGATTGCCTTCCCCGGCTTTTATGGGAGTCATTACGATGCATGTATAATTGCAGCATTTTTTTGGGGGCCAATAAACTGCATTAACGGTTACAGCTGGATATCACTTTGCTCAAACGTATTGCTGTGCTAAAAGATTCAACATAGAGCCCATATATAGGCTACATGAATTAGCCAGTTTCCATGCAGCAGTGGCACCAGGTGAGGGTGACCGAAGTAGAGTATTAATCAGGCTATGAAGCCAAAGAGGTGTGGTGACTAATTTGCACCATGGCAGAGATAAGCGTCACACTCAACATTATAGCCATAGTTATTCTGCTTCATTCTGGGGCCTTGGTTTTTAAATCTCTGCTTTAGTTTTCCTCTAATGACCGAGTAACAGTATACGTGAGGGATCGTCAATTCTGATTGGCTCAGAGACCAGCTAAGGACACTGCCAGCAGTTGAACCATAGCCAGAATAACTAAAGGTGGCTTTCACCTCAAATTTGAGGTACCACTTCACTACTACAGCCCAGGCCAAGCTCCCACAGCTCTGCCAGCCTAAACCTACTCAAGAGGGAATGTTGAAATGTTACAGATACTGTCCTGTTTGGTAAATGGCTTATGAAAATGAATGAATACCAATGCTGTTTTTTAACAGATTGTTACAGAGAGTAACTTAGTACCTGGACATGCAATAACAATAAAGGCATTTTAAAAGACACAGTGATTTCCCTGTGTTTTATATACACTGCTCAAAAAAATTAAGGGAACACTTAAACAACACAATGTAACTCCAAGTCAATCACACTTCTGTGAAATCAAACTGTCCACTTAGGAAGCAACACTGATTGACAATAAATTTCACATGCTGTTGTGCAAATGGAATAGACAAAAGGTGGAAATTATAGGCATTTAGCAAGACACCCCCAAAAAAGGAGTGATTCTGCAGGTGGTGACCCACAGACCACTTCTCAGTTCCTATGCTTCCTGGCTGATGTTTTGGTCACTTTTGAATGCTGGCGGTGCTCTCACTCTAGTGGTAGCATGAGACGGAGTCTACAACCCACACAAGTGGCTCAGGTAGTGCAGTTCATCCAGGATGGCACATCAATGCGAGCTGTGGCAAAAAGGTTTGCTGTGTCTGTCAGCGTAGTGTCCAGAGCATGGAGGCGCTACCAGGAGACAGGCCAGTACACAGGAGACGTGGAGGAGGCCGTAGGAGGGCAACAACCAGCAGCAGGACCGCTACCTCCGCCTTTGTGCAAGGAGGTGCACTGCCAGAGCCCTGCAAAATGACCTCCAGCAGGCCACAAATGTGCATGTGTCTGCTCAAACGGTCAGAAACAGACTCCATGAGGGTGGTATGAGGGCCCGACGTCCACAGGTGGGGGTTGTGCTTACAGCCCAGCACCGTGCAGGACGTTTGGCATTTGCCAGAGAACACCAAGATTGGCAAATTCGCCACTGGCGCCCTGTGCTCTTCACAGATGAAAGCAGGTTCACACTGAGCACATGAGCACATGTGACAGACGTGACAGAGTCTGGAGACGCCGTGGAGAATGTTCTGCTGCCTGCAACATCCTCCAGCATGACCGGTTTGGCGGTGGGTCAGTCATGGTGTGGGGTGGCATTTCTTTGTGGGGCGCACAGCCCTCCATGTGCTCGCCAGAGGTAGCCTGACTGCCATTAGGTCCGAGATGAGACCTCAGACCCCTTGTGAGACCATATGCTGACATATGCACATTTGTGGCCTGCTGGAGGTCATTTTGCAGGGCTCTGGCAGTGCACCTCCTTGCACAAAGGCGGAGGTAGCGGTCCTGCTGCTGGGTTGTTGCCCTCCTACGGCCTCCTCCACGTCTCCTGATGTACTGGCCTGTCTCCTGGTAGCGCCTCCATGCTCTGGACACTACGCTGACAGACACAGCACCTTTTTGCCACAGCTCGCATTGATGTGCCATCCTGGATGAACTGCACTACCTGAGCCACTTGTGTGGGTTGTAGACTCCGTCTCATGCTACACTAGCAGTGAGAGCACCGCCAGCATTCAAAAGTGACCAAAACATCAGCCAGGAAGCATAGGAACTGAGAAGTGGTCTGTGGTCACCACCTGCAGAATCACTGCTTTTTTGGGGGTGTCTTGCTAAATGCCTATAATTTCCACCTTTTGTCTATTCCATTTGCACAACAGCATGTGAAATTTATTGTCAATCAGTGTTGCTTCCTAAGTGGACAGTTTGATTTCATGGAAGTGTGATTGACTTGGAGTTACATTGTGTTGTTTAAGTGTTCCCTTTATTTTTTTGAGCAGTGTATATTCCAACACGAGGTTGGAATAATACTGTGAAATTGTGAAAATGACAATAATCCCCTTTTAGTGTAAGAGCTGTTTGAAAAGACGGCCTAAATGTCAGCCTGTTTTGGTGTGATGGAGTTTTAACCTTCCATGGTGACATCACCATGTGGTAAATTCATTAATAGACCAATAAGAAAGCGTTCCAAACCTCTCTGCCAATAACAGCACATTTTCAGTTTTCCCCTCCCCTTTCAGACCACTCCCAGAGAGTCCTAGCAAAATTCTTGCTTGAGAAATTGTCCTTTTTTTCCGCTAAGAAGCTACATTTGTTTCTTTTAAACGATTTTAATTGAAAACAATCACAGTCAGAAATTATATGAAGAGTGCCTTGGTCCTCTTTTTTTATGACCATTCAACCCCTTTACCAAATAGCGCCTTCTACCTACGAAGTCTTACTATTGTATCCCAGCAGCACTTCTCTTCCTTAATTTTTTATCTAAACTAGAATGTTGAAAAAGTGCAGAAGTAATTATTTATTCTTCGATTAGTCTTCTTCACATTCACAGAACACCTGTTAAAACAATTTTACTTTGTATTCGTGCAAACTCAGAGCTGACTATTCTCATTGCCATCTCTATTTCTCCAACATTGCAGCTCCCATATCTTCACCCTGTAACTCATATTACGACATTTTTTCCTGGTGTCTGTGTGCTTGGCATCTCCAGCATGTGAGCATCCAAGGGGCTGATTCACTTAATCCCTTTTTACTGAAGCTTCTTACTGCAGCTCTCTGCCCTACTTATTGCAGAACCGTTGACCTATATCTTTAATTGTACAATTGTTTCTGGTATTATTTATCCCTAAGATCTGAAGGAGGAGATCCTTCTGACTTAGATAACTACCGTCCAATCTCCAAATGATCTTGCCTTTGCCAAAGTTTTAGAATCCCTGGCCAACTGTCAGCTAAGAACTTTTCTAACTTCACACTCTAATGTAAATCAATCCGGTTTTAGTCCTGTACATAACACTGTTTCAGCTGCTTCTCTTGTTTTAAGTTATGTGTTAAACTGCTTAGATCATAAAAATCATTGTGCTGACTTATTTATAGGCCTTTTGAAGGCCTTTGACACTGTTGACCATCACACTCTCATTCAAAAGATTGAGTGACATAGGCCTGGATCAGGCTTCTTGCAAGTAGTTTGAGAATTATCTGTCAGACAGGACGCAATGTATGATTTCTGATGGTGTTAAGTCTAGGCTCCTAGATATTACGAAAGGTGTACCACAGGGGTCGGTATTGGGACCTGTATTCTTTACTATTTATATAAATAATATTGGTCTATCTGTTAAAACTTGCAACATTCATCTGTATGCCGACGATACTGTTATGTATGCCAAAACTTTTACTTAATGTGGGCAAGACTAAATATGTGTTATTCTCTAATTCTAGCAAAAATGTTTCAGATGGACTGCATATTTATTCATTGATAGGGTTTCCACCTATAAATATCTGGGCTGGGGATTGACAAGGATTTAACGTTTAAAAAAACATACTGATGAGCAAGTTAAAAAGATAATATTTAAGGTGGACTTCCTTTTTTTAAATAGATATTGCCTCTCCCTAAACAGCAGATTGTACTTTCCTGCCAGTTGTTGACTATGGTGACACAATTTACCAGAATGAAGCAGCCACTACTCTTAAACATTTGGATGCCGTCTACCATAGCAGCCTTCGCTTTATCACAGGTGACAGTTTTAATACTCCTCACTGCATCCTGCGTCAAAGGTTGGCTGGTCCTCATAAAGTCCCATAGATCATTTCACTACTCCCTTTTTGTTTACAAAGCTCTACTACACAAGCTTCCGACTTACCTAACTACATTGTTGAAGTATAAAAACATGAGATACCAAACCCGTTCACACGGTTGGTTAACTCTTGAGGTTCCTCGGGTCTCTTCCAAATTGGGTAAATCCACTTTTAGTTTTAATGCGCCTCACTGCTGGAACAACATGCAGAACTCATTACAATTAGAAGTTCTGGTGCCGGTCGAGCAGTTTAGGGTGTTAATTGAGGTCTAACTGTTTTGTATTGATTGCTGTTTTGTTTTACATTGTATTGGTTGTTGATCAGGGCACCCTTGGGAATGAGGCCATGGTCTCAATGGGTTTTTCCCTTAATGAATAAAGAATTAAATAAATACAAAATGTGTGAACAAATCAGGTGAAAAATATCACAGGTAAAAAAATAATAAATATAAATATATCAGATGTTGTTTTCAGAAAGGTGTGACTTTTCACATGAATGTTTCACGTGAACAAATCATTTCAGCGTGGAAAATATGTTAATATTTGGTTGAGACGTTGATTGATGTCAATGAGATTACAACCTATAATCACCCATTCAAAAAGACAGCCGACAGTTAAATTCCCTATGTGGTATCACTATGCTTTCAAGCAACCAAATTCAAATGGAAAAAACAACGGGTCATGGATGCATCAACGCAATATTGGCACACACCATTTGTTACAGCCCAATGGAACAAAAGTAAAGAGAAGGGCTTAACAAGAAAAACTTCCAAATGGACTTATTTGAGGCAGAAACAAAAGTAAACCTTGAATTTGTAGGTTTAAAATATCCCTCTAGTGGCCAGGGTTGAACTATTTTATGGAAATGCCATTGGCTGGTAAATATACAGTCTATGATAGGCTGATGAAGAATTTGTTCCAGGATATAATCACTGCCACTTGGTGAGATTAGCATAGAATGAACCATGTTATCTGATGGGACCAGCTTTTTAATTCATTTTTATTGTCAGAGGGAAGTCATACTGAGAGTAGGGTCTCTATTACAGATGAGCCCTGCATAAATACATCAAACGCATACAATATACAAAATTACAAAACACATTTATTAACATAGAGGTCTCCGATCATTACTCTGAACTGACCAAGGGGGACCAGAGAGCTCTGTAAGTTGTACCACATAGGGCACTAAAAAACTAGAAGCAGCTTTACCCAACTCTGTGGGAGACCGAAGGGACCTCCAGTGTTATCCAAGCCTAGGACCGGGTTTGGTCATTTGTAAGTCTAAATTGAATTAATAATGATAGTTACATTGGAAGTTTCTGCATGAGTGCTTTGTAGATATACACAAAATGCTGATCTCTCCTTATGTAAAAAAGTCCCAACCCCCTTTTTGATACAAAACACAATGATGAGTTCTATAACCATTACCAGTAATAAACCTAAGGGCATCTAGTGGTTTAAGTGTAGATGCTGCTGCATGGATATAGATAATATCCTCATAATCTAAAATAGACATAAAAATGACTTGGACAATTACCTTCCTACAGTATTAACAAAAGTCAGACATGCTTTGTTTCCGTAAAAGAAACCAAACTTGAACTTCAACTTCCTCACAAGCTCAGTGACATGTTTTTTAAATGACAGTTTGTCACCAAGCCAGATACCAAGATATTTGTAGGGAGGAAGGAAGGAATTCAATTTGCGTACCGTTCATACACTGCTCAAAAAAAATAAAGGGAACACTTAAACAACACAATGTAACTCCAAGTCAATCACACTTCTGTGAAATCAAACTGTCCACTTAGGAAGCAACACTGATTGACAATAAATTTCACATGCTGTTGTGCAAATGGAATAGACAAAAGGTGGAAATTATAGGCAATTAGCAAGACACCACCAATAAAGGAATGGTTCTGCAGGTGGTGACCACAGACCACTTCTCAGTTCCTATGCTTCCWGGSTGATGTTTMGGTCACTTTTGAATGCTGGCGGTGCTTTCACTCTAGTGGTAGCATGAGACYGAGTCTACAACCRACACAAGTGGCTCAGGTAGTGCAGRTCATCCAGGATGGCACATCAATGCGAGCTGTGGCAAYAAGGTTTGCTGTGTCTGTCAGCGTAGTGTCCAGAGCATGGAGGCGCTACCAGGAGACAGGCCAGTACATCAGGAGACGTGGAGGAGGCCGTAGGAGGGCAACAACCCAGCAGCAGGACCGCTACCTCCGCCTTTGTGCAAGGAGGWGCACTGCCAGAGCCCTGCAAAATGACCTCCAGCAGGCCACAAATGTGCCTATAATTTCCACATTTTGTCTATTCCATTTGCACAACAGCATGTGAAATTTATTGTCAATCAGTGTTGCTTCCTAAGTGGACAGTTTGATTTCACAGAAGTGTGATTGACTTGGAGTTACATTGTGTTGTTTAAGTGTTCCCTTAATTTTTTTGAGCAGTGTACTAGTCATTTGTAACGATAGTCATTTTCTTCCTCCTCCTCGGACGAGGAGAGACGAGACGGATCGGACCAATACGCAGAGTGGTTAGTTTCCATAGTGATTTAATATACAACAAAACAATATGCGATACAAAATACCAAAAATAACTACCGTGACAGTCCCGTGTGGCGAAACACTGACACAAGAACAAACACCCACAAAACACACGTGAAACCCCGGCTGCCTAAGTATGATTCTCAATCAGGGACAACGATTGACAGCTGCCTCTGATTGAGAATCATACCAGGCCGAACACACAAAATCCCAACATAAAAATCACACATCGACAACCCACCCAACTCACGCCCTGACCATACTAAATAAATACAAAAACAAGGGAAAACAGGTCAGGAACGTGACATCATTACAGATTGTTGCTGTAAATGAGAATGTGTTCTCAGTCAACTTACCTGGTAAAATAAGGTTATTGTTGCTATAAATGAGAACATGTTTTCAGTCCACTTACCTGGTAAAATAAGGGTTTAAAAAAATAAAAAATAAAAATAAATCTGAGTTATGGGACTTTGAAAAAAAGCAACAAAAAAAAGCAAAAAAAAGCTTGAAAATCCGACTTCAAACTTGAAAAGGCTCGGTCAACCGATGGAGCAATGGAATACAACAATGTATAATCTGCAAACATATGAATTATATATATATTGTTTTTACAGCATTACCAATGTTATTTATATAGATTCTAAACAGTCATGGGCCGAGTATCAAACCTTGGAACTCAAATTTGACCCCATCTACCTTGATGGCCTGAGTTCTGTCATTGAAATAATTATGAAACCATCGGCAAGCATCAGTACCCAACCCTATTGAGGACAGCTTAATCAAAAGGATAACATCGTCTACAGTATCAAAAGCTTTTGACAAATCTACAAACATGGCAGCACAATTATTTCTATCATCTAAGGCATTTTCAATATAATTTACAACAAGCATGGTAGCCGTAGTGGTGCTATGTTTAGGTCTGAATACGGATTGATTAACATTAAGAATACCATTTACAGATAGAACATAACTTGCCTGTTCATTGACCAATGATTCTATTATTTTCGCAAGACAAGGGAGCCTGGAAACGGTTTGATAATGATCAAGATAACTACTATACCCACCCTTACGGAGTGGTAGACAAAAGCTGCTTTCCACACTTTTGGAATATTTCCTGACACTAACGTTAAATAAAAAATGTAGGTTACTGAGATAGCAACGAGGGGTGCTACATACTTAAGCAAAGACGGGTCCAAATTGTCAGCCCCTAATGACTTCTTGGTGTCAATAGCTAAAGAATTTCTGTGAATTGCCAAAAATAAAAACCCATACTACCATTTCCCAAGTCACGTCAGCTAACGAGACAGTTTGTCGAGCCTTGGTCCAGGCTTGATTACTTATCAAGAGGAGGTCTGAGAGTACAGGAGAGTACCATGGGTTAGTTCGGTATTTGACTCTGAGTCGCTTGAAAGGGGCATGTTTGTATTTTTTGTATTTTGTATTTATTAAGGATCCCCATTAGCTGCTGCCTGGGGTCCAGGAAGAGCCAGAGAGGTAAAAATGGATGAGAAAAATTCAAGTACCAAAACAGGGTCTGGTATGAAGCTAGTAGAAAAAAGCTTTGAATAATATAGATCATGAAGGAACGCCTGGGGTGAGACTTTTTCAAAATGTCTCTTCAAAATGTCTCTGACGAGGGTCAGAGTTTTTCAATTTGGTATCTCTAATGCAAGCAATAGTGGTTGCTGATACAATTTGCAAAAAAACACCACTAGCCAAATACTTATGGGGATGGTTAGTCAGGATAATCAATCAATGAGGAGTTAGCTAGGTTTTTTACATGAATTCAAGTTGACTTATAGACAGATATTCTTAAAACTGATCTGAGGCATATGTAAGCCAATCAAGATTTAGATAACCTAACACCACCAATTCAGACACCAGAAAGGGTTTTAAATACTCATAAATAATATCAGTAGCCTCCGCTGAGGCGGCCGGGGGGCGGGAGACCGCAGCAAAAAAGATATGCATATTTTGGCTTATGGCCACTTTTATAAACAACAGCTCACATGTTTTGGGGACAGAGATGCTAAGAGAGCATGATGCCATAAGAGAAGATCTGACATAAATAGCCACCCCTCACCCCTTTTTTTGTCTATCAAATCTGAAAATGTTGTAGTCCGCAATGGCAATGCAATGGCAATGTCCTTATCCATAATCAAATTATTCAGCCAGTCCTCAGCTACAATTTAGCGTTCTGTCACGTAAGTAAGTCAAGGGTTTTAATTGGCTGATAAGCATTTTGAGCAGAGAAACTGTCTCAATTTAAATGGTTGCTTATTTGTATTTATTAGGGATCACCATTAGCTTTTGCCAAGGCAGCAGCTACTCTTCCTGGGTTCCAAACACATTAAGGCACTTACATTACATATAAAATGAATTATAAAAAAGTACATCATATAACATTATTACACCACAATATATCTACAATACAAAATGTATAATACCACCATACAGCAATATTAGAATGTACGTGTGTTTAGATTGCATGTGCGTGTATGCCTGTCTGTACCTTTGTGTGTGTCTCTTCACAGTCCCTGCTGTTCCATAAGGTGTATTTTTACAAGTTTTAAAAAATCTGATTCTACTGCTTGCATCAGATACCTGATGTGGAATGGAGTTCCATGCCTTATGTTTGCAAATATGTGACCGACCGGCTAGATTCGGTCTTATGTAGCAAAATTTTGGATAAAAGTAGAGACTCAGAGCTAGAACATGGTATATCATACAATACAGTTGAGGAACAATGGGAAATAATTCAGTTTTGAAAGTTGATAAACTTGTAACCACAATTTTGAGAAAATGGCCCTTGAATGTTTTGGTACCTACTGGAGAGCTCTTCTTTATCTACACCCACTCAGCATCGTTCACAACGTTTTAAGCTTTAGCCTCGCCCATCTCTTTAAGGATTCACATGTGAGGCTATGTACTAAACAACCAAAGATTTCAAGACTAAAGGCTGGTTTATACTACAGGTGTGTTCGTAAATGTAATCTGGAGTGCCAGAGCATGCTCTGGGCGTTCGTAAACTCAGAGCGTTTCGCTCTCGGAGCGCACACTGGACGCTCTGGACGAAAAGTAGGGTTGAACCGAGCGTTCTGACCTAACAACGACAGTCAAGCACCCAAGCTAACTGGCTAACATTGGCTAACCGGCTAGCTACGTCCAGACACAAATGAGAGAACAGCTCACTCTAACCATTTTACTCACCCTAGCAGAATAGGTTAGGCAGTTTTTATGTTATCCAGAGCGTTGGTGACTGCAACTGTGCTGCTGGCAACAATTAAATTACATTTTTTTTGCCAAAGTGTACTGACCGGCCATATTCAATGAGTGTTCAGCGTTCGTAAATTCGTCAGTTATTCTGCGCTCAGTACACTTTAACGTTGAAATGAAAATGACTTTATGACAAAATTAGAAATGTGTAACATCTGAAAATGTTGTTATGCTGATGAATGAGGACCAAAAGCGACGTAATAGTAACAGAGTCTTTATTCCAGTATTAAACAAATAATGATTCTCCTGGATATAATCAATGGTAATCCAAAACAGGAAACTGAAATCCTCTCGTCAATAGAGAGGAACGACTGGAGACGCGACCCCAGACTGCAGGTCGCTTCAGGAAGGCACAGGCCGTAGCTGACATAGACACCTGCTCACACGCAGCATCTGAAGAAGGCAGAGAACACGACAGGGCGGAACAAGGCACACGGAACAGCAAACATCAAACAAGAATCCGACAAGACAGGAGCGGAAAACAGAGGGAGAAATAGGGACTCTAATCAGAGGGCAAAATAGGGGACAGGTGTGAAAGAGTAAATGAGGTCGTAGGGAGAATGAGAAACAGCTGGGAGCAGGAACGGAACGATAGAGGAGAAGAAAGAGAAAGAACCTAATAAGACCAGCAGAGGGAAGCACAGGGACAAGACATGATCAAAGACAAAACATGACAGTCCCCCCACTCACCGAGCGCCTCCTGGCGCACTCGAGGAGGAACCCTGGCGGCAACGAAGGAAATCATCAATCAACGAACGGTCCAGCACGTCCCGAGATGGAACCCAACTCCTCTCCTCAGGACCGTAACCCTCCCAATCCACTAAGTACTGGTGACCACGTCCCCGAGAACGCATGTCCATGATCTTCCGTACCTTGTAAATAGGAGCGCCCTCGACAAGACGGGGGGGGGGGAGGGAAGACGAACGGGGGGCGCGAAGAAAAGGCTTGACACAGAGAACATGGAAGACAGGGTGGACGCGACGAAGATGTCGCGGAAGAAGCAGTCGCACAGCGACAGGATTGACGACCTGAGAGACACGGAACGGACCAATGAACCGCGGAGTCAACTTGCGAGAAGCTGTCGTAAGGGGAAGGTTACGAGTGGAAAGCCACACTCTCTGACCGCGACAATACTAGGACTCTTAATCCTACGTTTATTTGCGGCTCTCACAGTCTGCGCCCTGTAACGGCAAAGTGCAGACCTGACCCTCCTCTCAGGTGCGCTCACAACGTTGGACAAAAGCCTGAGCGGAGGGAACGCTGGACTCGGCGAGCTGGGACGAAAACAGAGGAGGCTGGTAGCCAAGACTACTCTGAAACGGGGATAGCCCGGTAGCAGACGAAGGAAGCGAGTTGTGAGCGTACTCAGCCCAGGGGAGCTGTTCTGCCCAAGACGCAGGGTTTCGAAACGAAAGGCTGCGTAATATTGACCAATCGACTGATTGGCCCTTTCTGCTTGACCGTTAGACTGGGAGGGAAAACCCGGAAGAGACTGACGGAAGCACCAATCAAACGACAGAACTCCCTCCAAAACTGTGACGAGAATTGCGGACCTCTGTCTGAAACGGCGTCTAACGGGAGCCATGAATTCTGAACACATTCTCAATTATGATTTGTGCCGTCTCCTTAGCGGAAGGAAGCTTAGCGAGGGGAATGAAATGTGCCCCTTAGAGAACCTATCGATAACCGTAAGAGATCACAGTCTTCCCCGCAGACGAAGGCAGACCGGTAATAAAGTCTAAGGCGATGTGAGACCATGGTCGAGAAGGAATGGGAAGCGGTCTGAGACGACCGGCAGGAGGAGAGTTACCTGACTTAGTCTGCGCGCAGTCCGAACAAGCAGCCACGAAACGGCGCGTGTCCCGCTCCTGAGTAGGCCACCAAAACCGCTGGCGAATAGAAGCAAGCGTACCCCGAACGCCGGGGTGGCCAGCTAACTTGGCAGAGTGAGCCCACTGAAGAACAGCCAGACGAGTAGAGACAGGAACGAACAGAAGGTTACTAGGACAAGCGCGCGGCGACGCAGTGTGAGTGAGTGCTTGCTTTACCTGTCTCTCAATTCCCCAGACAGTCAACCGACAACACGCCCTTCAGGGAGAATCCCCTCGGGGTCGGTAGAAGCCACAGAAGAACTAAAGAGACGGGATAAGGCATCAGCTTGGTGTTCTTATTTCCCGGACGATAGGAAATCACGAACTCGAAACGAGCGAAAAACAACGCCCAACGAGCTTGACGTGCATTAAGTCGTTGTGCCGAAGGATGTACTCAAGGTTCTTATGGTCAGTCCAACACAGACGGTCGCCCCTCCAACCACTTCTGTCCCATCGCCTATCTAGCGGATGGCGAGCAGTTGCGGTTACCCACATCATAGTTGCGTTCGATGGCGACAGGCGATGAGAAAAGTAAGCGCAAATGGACCTTATCGTCAGACTGGAAGCGCTGAGACAGAATGGCTCCCACGCCCACCCTCTGAACGCGTCAACCTCGACAATGAATTGTTTAGTGACGTCAGGAGTAACAAGGATAGGGGCGGATGTAAACGCTTCTTGAGGAGATCAAAAGCTCCCTGGCGGAACCGGACACCTTAAAGCAAGTCTTGACAGAGAGATCAAGCGTGAGAGGAGCACCACTTGACCGAAATTACGAATGAAACGCCGATAAAATTAGCGAAACCGAGAAAGCGCTGCAACTCGACACGTGACTTAGACGGGCCAATCGCTGACAGCCTGGACCTTAGCGGGATCCATCTGAATGCCTTCCAAAATAACAGAACCGAGAAAAGTGACAGAGGAGACATGAAAGGCGCACTTCTCAGCCTTCACGTAGAGACAATTCTCTAAAAGGCGCTGGAGTACACGTCGAACGTGCTGAACATGAATCTCGAGTGACGGTGAAAAAATCAGGATATCGTCAAGGTAAACGAAAACAAAAATGTTCAGCATGTCTCTCAGACATCATTAACTAATGCCTGAAAACAGCTGGAGCTTAAGACCGAACGGCAGAACCCGGTATTCAAAATGCCCTAACTTTAAACGCCGTTTTCCACTCCTCTCCTCTCTATCTATCAGATGGTGAAGCGTTACGAAGGTCCAACTTAGTAAAGCACCTGGCTCCTGCAAAAATCTCGAAGGCTGACGACATAAGGGGAAGCGGATCTTCTTAACCGTTATGTCATTCAGCCTCGAATCCACGCAGGGGCGCAGAGTACCGTCCTTCTTCTTAACAAAGAAAATCCCGCTCCGGCGGGAGAGGAAGAAGGCACCACGGTACCGGCGTCGAGAGAAACAGACAGATATCCTCGAGAGCCTCTACGTTCGGGAGACAGAGAGTATAGTCTACCCCGAGGGGAGTGGTCCCCCGGAAGGAGATCAATACACACAATCATCACGACCGGACCATTGCATGCTAGACGAACTAAGGGGTTGAGAACTGGCTCAGTAGGGACCACGCATTTGTTACTGTCATGACCGCAAGTCCAATGCGCAGATACATGAACTGTGTCCGCTATTTCCTCTTGGCTACTCCCTTGCTCCAGGAGATAGTTTCAGCCTATTGTCCGTTCTTGCTACGCTTCAGCAAGGGACAGACCCACAGCAACAGCGATACGTCTTAGGTTATAGCAGAGCAATTAAAACACTTCAGCCTGTATCTATACTATCTATTCACGGTTCCTAATTGCATTCGGATAAGCTAGATGTACCTAAGAGGCCTCATTAGAATAAGAAGCGACTACTATGAATGTCATAAAGAGCAGAGGAGGATTATCGCAAAAGTTCTATAAAACAGGTGCTGATATCAGTATACAAGGTAAACATCTGGAAAAAGTGCGAGAAAGAAAGTGAAATTGTCTCCCACTTTTGTCTCTATCTTAAAGTAGTGTGTCCTCACAGTGCTGATACGCTAAGCGAGAAAGGACTACCTATCTCTCAATGGGCCGAACTTGGGCTATCCCGGGCTGATGGGTCCTTACCCTAAATGACGCTATCCATCATGCACGGGAGGTAATTGCTCCACTATAGTGTGTGCTCTGCAGGCCCTCATGCTTGTCCCGTCCATAACAATTCACCACACGCTGCAGCCCGAACCGGAGAATCTACTCCGACGAGTGCACTCTGTGCCCTAGCCAATGGCAGAACGAACCGCAGGCTCACCAGCCGCTAGTACTGACCGAGCAATGTAGTACAGGAATCGGTTGATGAAGAGAGATCGCATGAGTAAGTGTCGCTCACCTCCAGCTAGCCCTCCGCCTTACTGGATGAGCTCAATAGGCTTTCTCTTTACCTGACGCCTATGAGCGATTGCGTTACCTAATGTCAGCAAGTTAACGCCAGAGCTTCAAACCTAGTCAGGCACGACAAGCGGTTTGGTGATTCATGCACGACTGTCCCAATCTGCCGTAGTTCGGAGTACATTCTGCGAATTACCCATAACCAGCTGCATGGGCTCACAGTCTCTCTCTCCGAGCGGTGGCGAGGAGGTATTTTTGTAGATGCGCTAGGAGTGGGTACACACGTTACACGCCGAGCTCTCCCTCCACCGAGCTCGTGAGGGAGATGGCACGCGTTTAACCGGTGGGCTCGTTTCCTGACGACCTGATTTCGTATCCCTCGCCGTTCATCTCTATACCTCTATCCTCCTTATGCCACGCGGCCGGATTGAGCTGAGTTGCAATCAAAGAGTCCACGCTGGAAGGACCTCCCCGGAGAGAATCTCATCCTTAACCTCTGCGTGGAGCCCTCCAGAAAACGATAGCGAGCAACGCCGGCTCGTTCCAGTCACGGATGCAGCAAGAGTGCGAAACTCTATAGAGTAATCCGTTATGGACGATCACCTGACATAGGGAAGCCAGGGCCCAGGAAGCCTCCTTCCCAAAAACTGAACTATCCAAAACCCGGATCATCTCCTCTTTAAAAGTCTGATAATCTGTTAGAAACACTCACCCTTGCCTCCCAGATAGCGTGCCCCACTCCCGAGCCCGGACCAGTAAGGAGTGATATGACGAAGCGATCCGAGCTCTCTCACTAGAGTACGTGTTGGGCTGGAGAGAGAAACACAATATCACACTGGGTGAGAAAAGAGCGACACTCAGTGGGCTGCCAGAGTAACATGGTGGGTTTATTAACCCTAGTTCCGGAGACTCGCGAGAAGACCAGGAAGTAGCTGGTGGCACGAGACGAAGACTCCTGAAACTGTCCAGAGAGATCGGAGACCTGAGCGGCCAGGGTCTCAACCGGCATGACGAGCAGCAAACAATTCACTGCTCGTGTCTGCCGAGCATTGCTCCCTGGAACTCGACGGCAGTGTTGAGAGAATCCATAGTCGCTGGGGTCACATCTTAGGTCGGATTCTCTGTTATGCTGATGGAATGAGGACCCAAAAGCGACGTAATAGAGTAACAGAGTCTTTATTCCAGTTATTAAACAAATAATGATTCTCCTGGATATAATCTCAATGGGAATCCAAACAGGAAAACCTGAAATCCTCTCTTCAATAGAGAGGAACGACTGGAGACCCGACCCCGAGACTGCAGGGTCGCTTCAGGAAGGCACAGGCCGCGTAGCTGACATAGACAACCTGCTCACACGCAGCATCTGAAGAAGGCAGAGAACACGAACCACGGGCGGGAAACCAAGGATTCCACAGGAACAGCAAACATCAAACAAGAATCCGACAAGGACAGGAGCGGAAAACAGAGGGAGAAATAGGGACTCTAATCAGAGGGCAAAATAGGGGACAGGTGTGAAAGAGTAAATGAGGTCGTAGGGAGAATGAGAAACAGCTGGGAGCAGGAACGGAACGATAGAGAGAGAGAAAGAGAAAGAACCTAATAAGACCAGCAGAGGGAAGCACAGGGACAAGACATGATCAAAGACAAAACATGACAAATGTAGCTAGCTAGACTCTCTTACCCGTATACATGGATGGACGCTTTTCCCTCTCTGTCACGGATGCCATGGAGACAGGTGTTTTATACAACAGCCTTCTGTGTGTTCTTTTTTCGACTCCGTCTGCATATTTGCAATCAAAAGGCATACTTTTCTCCATCTCCTTAGCTATCGTACTGTAATTCCACTGATTTCAAAACTTGGTCGTCCAGAAAGCGGAGAGCAACACTTATGCAGTTCTACTACGTGATATCTTTCAAAAAAGCAGCGTTAGAAAGGATTACCTACACATACTGACCAGCTCATATTATAGATAGAAGCCTGCTACATGGGAGACCAATCCGAACTCATCTCTCTGGAAGTCCAGCCCATTCATTAGCCCAGCCATTCATGGATATCGGGGAAAGTTGCTCTCTTTTTCCATGGCTAAAGCAACTAGGCTCGTAATTTAACAATTTTATTAGTATTTACAGATGGCATACAAGTTTGTTATTAAGGCACATGAAAGTTCAGATGTTCGAGAAGGCATATCTGCCCCAAAAAAACTCCTGTGAAGTAGTGACGCGCGACATACACCTAGTTTCCTGAAACGAGTCACATATTGATACAACAGTAGCTAAGATGGGGAGAAGTCTGTCCATAATAAAGTGTTACATTGCCTTTTTAACAAAACTATCAACAAGGCAGGTCCTTACAGGCCCTAGTTTTGTCACACCTGGACTACTGTTCAGCAGTGTAGTCTGGTGCCACATAGAGGAACTTAGGAAAATTACAGTTGGCTCAGAACAGGGCAGCACAGCTGGCCCGTAAAAGTACACAGAGACCAAACATTAATGATATGCATGTGAATCTCTCATTGCTCAAAGTGGAAGAGAGATTGACTCCATCACTACTTGATTTTGTAAGAAGTGTTGACAAGCTGTCTGTTAAAATTACTAGCACACATCTTGGACACTCATGCAAACCCCACAAGACATGCCACAAGAGGTCTCTTCACAATCCCCAAGTCCAGAACAGACTATGGGAGGCTCACAGTAATACATAGAYCCATGACTACATGGAACTCTATTCCACATCAGGTAACTGATGCAAACAGTACAATCAAATAAAATAAAAAAACTGGTAAAAAATACACCTTATGGAACAGTGGGGATTGTGAAGAGACACATGCATACAGTTGAAGTCGGAAGTTTACATACACTTAGGTTGGAGTCATTAAAACTCATTTTTCAACCACTTCACATATTTCTTGTTAACAAACTATAGTTTTGGCAAGTCGGTTAGGACATCTACTTTCTGCATGACACAAGTAATTTTCCAACAATTGTTTACAGACAGATTATTTCACTTATAATTCACTGTATCACAATTCCAGTGGGTCAGAAGTTTACATACGCTAAGTTGACTGTGTCTTTAAACAGCTTGGAAAAATCCAAAAAATGATGTCATGGCTTTAGAAGCTTCTGATAGGCTAATTGACATAATTTGAGTCAATTGGAGGTGTACCTGTGGATGTATTTCAAGACCTACCTTCAAACTCAGTGCCTCTTTGCTTTACATCATGGGAAAATCAAAAGAAATCAGCCAAGACCTCAGAAAAAAATTGTAGACCTCCACAAGTATGGTTCATCCTTGGGAGCAATTTCCAAACGCCTGAAGGTACAACGTCAATCTGTACAAACAATAGTACGCAAGTATAAACACCATGGGACCACGCAGCCGTCATACTGCTCAGGAAGGAGACACGTTCTGTCTCCTAGAGATGAACGTACTTTGGTGCGAAAAGTGCAAATCAATCCCAGAACAACAGCAAAGGACCTTGTGAAGATGCTGGAGGAAACCGGTACAAAACTATCTATGTCCACAATAAAATGAGTCCTATATCGACATAACCCAAAAGGCCGCTCAGCAAGGAAGAAGCCACTGCTCCAAAACCACCATAAAAAAGCCAGACTACAGTTTGCAACTGCAAATGGGGAAAAATATCATACTTTTTGGAAAAATGTCCTCTGGTCTGATGAAACAAAAATAGAACTGTTTGGCCATGATGACCATCATTATGTTTGGAGGAGAAAGGGGGAGGCTTGCAAGCCAAAGAACACCATCCCAACCGTGAAGCACGGGGGTGGCAGCATCATGTTGGGGGGGTGCTTTGCTGCAGGAGGGACTGGTGCACTTTACAAAATAGATGCATCATGAGGCAGGAAAATTGTGTGGATATATTGAAGCAACATCTCAAGACATCAGTCAGGAAGTTAAAGCTTGGTTGCAAATGTGCCTTCCAAATGGACAATGACACCAAGCATACTTCCAAAGTTGTGGCAAAATGGCTTAAGGGCAACAAAGTCAAGGTATTGGAGTGGCCATCACAACGCCCTGATCTCAATCCCATAGAAGATTTGTGGGCACAACTGAAAAAGCGTGCGAGCAAGGACTCCTAAAAACCTGACTCAGTTACACCAGCTCTGTCAGGAGGAATGTGCCAAAATTCACTTAACTTATTGGGGGAAGCTTGTGGAAGGCTACCCAGAACATTTGACCCAAGTTAAACAATTTAAAGGCAATGCTACCAAATACCAATTGAGTGTATGTAAACTTCTGACCCACTGGGAATGTGATGAAAGAAATAAAAGCTGAAATAAATCATTCTCTCTACTATTATTCTGATATTTCACGTTCTTAAAATAAAGTGGTCATCCTAACTGACCTTTCAGTGAATTTTTACTAGGATTAAATGTCAGGAATTGTGAAAAACTGAGTTTAAATGTATTTAGCTAAGGTGTATGTAAACTTCCGAATTCAACTGTGTATTGTAATATTGCTGTATGGTGGTATTATACATTTTGTATTGTAGATATGTAGTGGCATAATAATGTTATATGATGTACTGTTTTATCTTTTGTTTTATATGTAATGTAAGTGCTTTAATGTGCTGGACCCCAGGAAGAGTAGCTGCTACCAACACCACATTATTGTCCAAATAATCCATATGCACATCAGAAATGTTTTGCCCAGGAGGTGTCTTTTGACTCCTGGTAGCTTGAAGTATTTAAATAGCCTAACAGGCTGACTACACCGCTCGCGTCGTGTGCGTGAGTATTGCAAAATAAATGTAGAAATGTATATTATTCAATTATTGCACCCACACTGCTCGCGCATGCCCACGAGTGTCTGCTTTGCCAAGGGCTAAAAATTTGTGACGCAGATCGCGCTGCAAGTCCTGCCTCTCCCATCTCCTCATTGGTTTATAGAAGCAGGTACCCATGTGCCATCTCCTCATTGGTTATACTCACATGGGTGACTGAAAGATGAACAAAGTCAGTGGCGGTAATGCACCTATTTTATGAAAGTTGCCAATCGCAATATAAAGTCAAGAGAAGAAAAAGCCTAGAAGGAGGAGAGATGACTAGAAACGATTTGGTTGACCGTTTTATGTGTGGATTAATTGTCGGAGTAGAGGACTGTGTGCATTTCAGGTAAAATAACAACTCAATGTTTATTTCCCAGGACAAATTAGCTAGCACCAGCAAGCTAGCTAGCAACAGCAAACTAGCTAAATAGGACAAATTAGCTAGCAAGTGCAAGCTAGCTAGCTAAATTGCCATAAATGTTTAATGCTTTTTGACCTGTCCCCAAATGAATGTAATTGGCTGAGAGTTTGTTTTGATATTTTAACCTGCGTGTCGTGATCGCGTTTGGTGTGGGGGGACAAAATAAATTCATGCACGATGGCGCACGCGCATAGCCGGTTTAAGTTCCGTGTAATCGGTCTGTGTTAGCCTGCGTAGAATAGTAAGGTTGCAATAATGTATTATTACTACTACTACTACTACTGCTACTACTACTACTACAACTACTGCTACAACTACTACTGCACGAGACTACACACCTGCCACAACAAGTTGATCCCTGCTATGCAAGGATTTATTTTTGCAACCCGTCTGCCAAATCCATCCATTACGCATGGTCCTCTTCATCAATCACTCCTTCTCGAGGAAGCTTTCAAATCAGGAAAGCACCAATAATCATGTCACCAGCATTTAAATAATACCCCTAGATATTTATTGGAAATTTGTATGAAACTTATCATGCAATTAACCACCATGTGAAGTTAATCATAGCCTATAAACTCTTCATGCTTTTCCAGGTCGTGGTGGTAGTAGACTGCAACGTAACTTATTATCACGACTCCAAGTTACCTCGGCATGA
Organism: Salvelinus sp. IW2-2015; assembly: GCF_002910315.2. Lineage (NCBI taxonomy): Eukaryota > Metazoa > Chordata > Actinopteri > Salmoniformes > Salmonidae > Salvelinus > Salvelinus sp. IW2-2015. Next base: position 19,214,532 of record NC_036876.1, read on the forward strand.
TGGTTTGTATATCAATATTTGAGCATAAAGGCATTTCCACCGCAATTGTAGTCTAATCTTTTTAACATACTGTATATACAGGCCTCAATCACTACCCTGAGAGCACTTGATTCAGTATGTCATGCAGCCCTCAGTTTCATTACCAATCAAAAGCGTCTAACACATCATTGTGATCTCTACAGCACCTGGTCGTCATTGACCTTGCGTATACTTAAACACTGGTATACACTGATTTATAGGGCCATACTGGATTAATTGCCACTTTATCTCTGTTCTTTTTTAATCAGGTCAGTAAATAAATATAAATTACGGTCCCATTCTCATTTGCTTTTAACTGTACCAAGAAGTACAACAGGTCATGGTAGAAATCGTTTTAGTTACTCAGCTCTGTGGTCCTAGAATTCTCTCCTGAACATTTAAACATTTGATGATCTAGTCATGTTGGTGGAGTTTAAGCACACCTCAAATACAGGTGTGCCATGCTTGTAGCGTCTTACCCAAGACAACTCAAGGCCGTAATCGCTGCAACGGTGATTCAACAAAGTACTGAGTTAAGGGTCTGAATACTTATGTAAATGTGATATTTTTTTATAAAAATAAAATAAAAATTGCAAACAATTCTAAAAACCTTACTTTGTCATTGTGGGGTATTGTGTGTAAATTGATGAGGAAAAAAACATTTAATCCATTTTTAGAATAAGGCTGTAACGTAACAAAATGTGGAAAAAGTCAAGGGGTCTCAATACTTTCCAAATGCGCGGTATGTACATATCTACCTCAATTACCTCGTACTCCTGCACATCAACTTGGTAATGGTATCGCTTGTAAATAGCCAAGTTATTGTGACTCCTGGTGTATTTATTATTACGTGTTTTACTTTTCTACTATTTCTCTATTTTATTTCTCTCTGCATTGTTGGGAAGGGCCCGTAAGTAAGCATCACGGCCGGTTGTGATAGAGCCCGAGATACAGTGCCTTAGACTGCTGTGCCACTCGGGAGCCCAGGTATTTATATGTTGAATGCATCGAGCTGTCTGTTTGAACTACTGGCATATAACTCTATTCCACATCAAGTAACTCATGCAAGCAGTAAAATTAGGGTGCGTCACTTGAGTGGGTTGAGTCACTGACGTGATCTTCCTGTCTGGGTTGGCGCCCCCCCTTGGTTTGTGCTGTGGCGGAGATCTTTGTGGGCTATACTCGGCCTTGTCTCAGGATTGTAAGTTGGTGGTTGAAGATCTCCCTCTAGTGGTGCGGGGGCTGTGCTTTGGCAAAGTGGGTGGGGTTATATCCTTCCTGTTTGGCCCTGTCCGGGGGTATCATCGGATGGGGCCACAGTGTCTCCTGACCCCTCCTGTCTCAGCCTCCAGTATTTATGCTGCAGTAGTTTATGTGTCGGGGGGCTAGGGTCAGTTTGTTATATCTGGAGTAATTCTCCTGTCTTATCCGGTGTCCTGTGTGAATTTAAGTATGCTCTCTCTAATTCTCTCCTTCTCTCTTTCTTTCTGTCTCTCGGAGGACCTGAGCCCTAGGACCATGCGTCAGGACTACCGGGCATGATGACTCCTTGCTGTCCCCAGTCCACCTGGCCTTGCTGCTGTTCCAGTTTCAACTGTTCTGCCTGCGGCTATGGAACCCTGACCTGTCCACCYYACGTGCTACCTGTCCCAGACCTGCTGTTTTCAACTCTCTAGAGACCGCAGGAGRGGTAGAGATACTCTTAATGATCGGCTATGAAAAGCCAACTGACATTTACTCCTGAGGTGCTGACTTGCTACACCCTCGATAACTACTGTGATTATTATTATTTGACCATGCTGGTCATTTATGAACATTTGAACATCTTGGCCATGTTCTGTTATAATCTCCACCCGGCACAGACAGAAGAGGACTGGCCACCCCTCATAACCTGGTTCCTCTCTAGGTTTCTTCCTAGGTTTTGGCCTTTCTAGGGAGTTCTTCCTAGCCACCGTGCTTCTACACCTGCATTGCTTGCTGTTTGGGGTTTTAGGTTGGGTTTCTGTACAGCACTTCGAGATATTAGCTGATGTACAAAGGGCTATATAAAATACATTTGATTTGATAAAAATACACCTTATGGAACAGTGGGGACTGTGAAGCAACACAAACATATGCATACAAACACACGATAACATACACACCATACACACACATTCACATGGATTTTGTGTTGTAGATGTGTGGTAGTAGAGTAGGGGCCTGAGGGCACAGACTTAATGTGTTGTAAAATCTGCTGTGAATGTATTGTAATTTAAAAAAATTGTATAACTGCCTTAATTTTGCTGGACCCCAGGAAGAGTAGCTGTTGCCTTGGCAGCAGCTAATGGGTATTCATAATAAAAACAAATACAAAATAGAAGACCCTCTCAGTTGTGCCATTTAATGTGGAGCCTCTCAGTTGTGCCATTTAATGTGGAGCACCGCCTATATAAATGTACTTTTTGTTATGTACATCACGTGATAAATTAGGTGCTAAGAAGGCTGGCTTTAAGGAAATATTGTATATAAAACATTTTAATCACAAATACTGTAAAAAGGATGTGAGGAAGTGTTGTATTGCGAATGTTTTCTGATGTTGTCATGTTTTGCTAATGATCCCATGTGGCTCAGTTGGTAGAGCATGGCACTTGCAATGTCAGGGTTTTGGGTTTGATTCCCAAGAAGGACAAGTATAAAAATATCTGCTTTGGATGAGAGCATCTGCTGAACTGCAAACCTCACGAATGCAAATTAATCATAAAATAGGGAGATTTAGCCCACACACAACAACTGGTTGGACCGGCAAGTTTTTCTCAAGTGGATTTATATTCCTTCACGTGATTGACATTTAAAGGTATTTGCATGTATAAATGTTACGCACACAATATATCCTTTCAATATTTCCAGTGTTTAAGTCTTTTGACAGCAGCCTAATTTCACACTGCTTTGTTTGGCTGCACTTTTACTGGGCCTTTTAAATGTAGTAACCCTCTAAAACATAGTGAAATAATTCAGCGAAATTATGTATTTACATGTTTGTTTTCTGACCTTGTAAGCAGTCTATGTTTGTTTAAGGAGTGACTACATTCCACACACACTACTACAATGTGACTGTTTTTGAATAACATTTTTAATATATTTATTTAAACACCCTCTGTGTTGTGTAGTTATTTTTGAACCATTGATATGTTCTAGGTCATTTTGAGACCTATAAGTACTGCTGGAATGTCCATATTTTCGTTAGGAATTACACTGGTCCCTCAAAACATTTATAAAGTATAAATATCCCTAACATTAGGGACTGCAACAATACTTTACTAATGATTAAGTAAATGGTTTATGAGGACCATCATCAAGTTGTTTAAAAATGTGTGAATAACTAACTTACTTACATTAATAAGTAGTGAGCAAAATGTTTCTAAATGCCTTATCAATGGTTTATTACTGAAAGGTATTCTAAAGTATTATCATGTTTCCCATAGAATTGTTCAACTGTAAACTAATCTGGGACAAATACAAAAACGAGTAAAATCATGATTACTGTGTGAAATGAACGGTTTGAGTGAAGAATATGCCTTGTTACTGAAAAGCATGGGAAAACCAGTGGGCTGGTTTGACACAAAGCGTCCTACAAAGACCTGCCCCTTATTGTTGGAATGGTGCATAACTAGATGAGCTGTCTTAATGTTAAATGGTCCCATATTAACTCAAATAGCATCCAACCAGGACATGTGGAATAACCGAAGCGCAACAATAAGGACCACTTACATGCAAAGAACGAGTGTTAAGTGTTAACAGTGCCTGCCTTATTTTCTTAGCTTCTGCTTTCACTAGCTACTTCAGCGCCTTTCCACTGTTTTCACAAATGGCTCACATTAAGCTGTTGCTCCTTTCTAGAGCCAGGCTCTCTCTCTATCAAGTTTCAGGAGTAAACACAAAGGAAGGAAGGTGAAGTTGAATTTACATACCTTCTCCCCGACTTCACCTTTATGCCCATCTTCTCCCATGTCACCCTGTGTGCAAAACAGCAGACAAGCAATTATATTTACCAAGTGTCTTGAAATGGCTTATTCATAATTTACAAACAGATAAGAACATTGGAAATGAAATAGAATAATTGTGGCTATTCAGAATAGAACACATGTTCTAGTACATAGTAGCTGTTAACAAATGGCAGTTGACACCAGGCAAGGCTCAGTAACACGCTATTGGTGCTGATTTCACATCTTGGCTTCTGTAGTCTCATCCATAGTCTCGGCTAGCATGAGAAACATCATAACTATTGACAAATTCAAGAGTATTGAACAGATTGCCCCTGACCTAAGGGTATCACTTCGCTGAGAGGTAGTGAGAAGGGGCCATGTCCTTTTGGACATGCTACTGTAAATAAGGCCTTCTCTGTGATTGGGGTGATGGTGCCAATGAGCTGACGAGTAACCACATCCCCGCCTACCTCCCTGGCCTAGGGGACGGGTTGAGAGTTTTCACCTCCCTCTCGCACCCAGCCAATGATAGCAAATCAAATCATTAGACTGGGAGGGACGGAGCTGGGACTTCTTTTGTTTGCCAGGCATCACCACTGCATAGCCTCCAAATCTTGGCTGATTAGGTTCCACCAAGGCCTTCCAACAAGCTTGGTCCTATGACTCAACATAATTGACTCTGCTGACGTCCGGAAACTTGGAGGGATTTGTGACATGCCCTCTAAAAAACGGTTTGGTTCTAACATCACAATTTTGTCTTGAGGTTAGATATAAAGTGATTCAATGGAACCTTTCTATAAAATGTGACTTGTTACAGGAAACTAGACGTATGTCGCACGTCAGGAGAAGCATTTGAACGTAAACATAAAAAAAAAAAAATTGGGGGGCAGAAATGCCTTGTGGAAAATGTGAAATTTCATGTGCTTTAATGAGAAAACTTGTATTCCATCTGTAAATACAAATACAATTACGAGTCTAGTTGGTTAAGTCACAGAAAAAGTAAGGAACCTTCCCACTAGCCATGATTGGCTGAGATAATGGATGGGCTGGACATGCCAGAAGATGATTTTGGATTGGTCTGCCATGGAGCTTGCTTCTGTCTATAACGTGAGCTACTCAGTATGTACCGTTTTTGAAAGATATAACGTTAGCCGTCGAGAACGACAAAAGTTTTGTAACTTTTCTCAACAACATTGATGCCCTGGATTTAGCAGGCGCTATCAACAGATCAGTTGGAAAAGGTGATGGGCTACTTTCTGCACAAGCTACGGTCAGTGTGAACCGGAGTGACTAGACACAACACTAGCAAACAAGATGTAGCTCCAAACAAAATGGAGTTAAATGGTTCCAGTCTGCCGTTCATCCATATATATGGATAAGAGTCAAGCTACATTTTCAGATATTATAAATGTTTTATTGCGTCAGAAAGTGGTTTCATTGCAAGTTAAAATGTACTGTTAGCTAGCTAGCAAACATTAGCTTTCTGGCTCGCTAGCTAACATTACGTGTATAATCTGTGTAGTAATATTATTTCAATCAAAAATCCATTTGCATTGCTAGTTATAGCCTAATGTTAGCTTGCTAACATTGAACCTAGTTGGTTAGCTAATTAGCTACCTGCAGATTAATAATACAGCTATGACAATGTTTGTTTTGGTACTAGTATGAGTTGGGATTATGCCGGTTCATTGTTTAGCTAGCTTTTGTCTAAACAAAAGACTCCACTTAGCAAGATGATTACATGACCCATCAAGTTAGCCAGGTATGTCTGGGGGTGATTACGACCATGTGTACATGTCTAGACAACAGTGACCAATCCACTTATCTAGATGTGGCTGGGGGTGGTTATAGCATTTCCTTCACATGATCCATCAATTTAGACAAGTGTGTCAGGTAAGCATCATCTAATAATTATAAAATTGTATTTAAAGAAATGTGGACACTTTCTGTTTTTGATATTGCTACTATGCAAGTAAGCATTTCACTGTACCGTTTACACCTTATATATCCTGTGCATGTGACAAATAAATGTAGATTTTAATTTGATATAGTGTGTGTTTAACAGAGACAAAAAATGTGAAGAACAACATGACCTGCACCAAAGTCAGATTAGATGATTTTTTCCCCTTGTTGTAGGCTACTACCTTTACCACTTTTAGTCTTGAAATCTTTGGCTAGCTACTCACTCTGTTTAAATGACAACACTGCACATTTTAAAGCATGTTTTAGTCACATTTAGTAGACATTCTTACCCAGAGTGACTTACAGGAGCAATGAGGGTTAGGTGCCTTGTTCAAGGGTACATCGACAGATTCGTAACCTAATCTGCTCTGCTATTCAAACCAGCGACCTTTCGGTTACTAGGCTACCTGCCTCCCAATTGTATGGAGCCGTTTAAAATGAACCCTGATTATCTTTACTTCCAGTCAACTACTGTAGGTAAGTTTAATGGCAGTCATGTCAAGTTATTACGCCTGTTCATGAGTTATATAATGCTACAGTGTAAAGATGGAAAATCAAGGTAACTGTTACGCTAAACTACAAAGGATGGTTTAGTTCACTGTTACTCTAAACCAGGGCTGGCCAATCCTGGTCCCAGGTTTCCATCCCAGGTTCACTTCTGGTTTTCATCCTCTCCTTCTCATCAGGGACTAATTCAGACCTGGGACACCCGGAAGTGCAATTAACTACCAGGTAGAATGAAAAAAACAGAAGAGTTTCGGACCTCCAGGACCAGGATTGAGCAGCCCTGCCTAAACCATGCACAACTTGAACTTTAGTGCAGATCTCCAATTGACATCCATGCACGATTAAAAACCCCTGAGACCAATATAACAAAACTGTTGACACAAGATCATATAACATTATTACATTATATATTTTATATACTCAAGAAACTAAACATAATTTTGCATAGAGGGGTGGGTTGAACATGAAGTCTGATAATTAAAATAAAGTCTTTACCTTTTCACCTCGCTCTCCCATTTCACCCTATTGGAAAAGAAAGCAGACAGTGTTAAACACACAAAGGCTGTGGGAATGGCGAGTTAAGGGAAATTATGGCAGCCAGTCCGAGATCGTATCTGGGGTTAAATTCTGGTAACCTTAGATCAGAGTGGGCTGGTGGGAGGAGCTATAGGAGGACGGGAGGAGGACGGGCTCATGGCTGGAATGGAATTGTATCAAACACAAACATGCAAACCACATGTTTGACTCCATCCCATTAATTCCATTCCAGCCATTGCTAGGAGCCTGTCCTCATATAGCTCCTCCCACCAGCCTCCTCTGCCTTAGATACCCTCTTGAGGTGCTGGCACAGGGCTACTAATTTCTCCTGAGTGGAAATGTTCTCTTTTCTCCCTCACTCACCTGTCCATCTCCTCATTTGAATTTCATAATGTCACTGTCACTTGTCACCTCAAGTTTAAGAATGTTGTCATCTATCACCCAAAAGGTACCCTTAGAGTTCCTCAATGAGCTTAACCTTGATAAACTCATTTCCTAACGATGGCTCTTTATACTTGGCAACTTCAACCTCCCGACATCTGCCTTCGATTAATTTATTTCCAACACTTTCTTTTCCCTCCTTGCCTCGTTTGACCTTTCGCAGTCTCCTCCCACTCACAAGGCAGGCAATACACTTGTAAGTTGGTGTTTGAAGATATCTTTCTACTGGTGTGGGGGCTGTGCTTTGGCAAAGTGGGTGGGGTTATATCCTGCCTGTTTGGCTCTGTCCGGGGGTATCATCGGTATCATCGTATCATCGGTATCATCATATCTACACAGTGTCTCCTGACCCCTCCTGTCTCAGCCTCCAGTATTTATGCTGCAGTAGTTTATGTGTCGGGGGGCTAGGGTCAGTCTGTTATCTGGAGTATTTCTCTTGTCTTATCCGGTGTCCTGTGTGAAGTTAAGTATGCTCTCTCTAATTCGCTTTCTTTCTTTCTTTCTTTCTTTCTTTCTTTCTTTCTTTCTTTCTTTCTTTCTTTCTTTCTTTCTTTCTTTCTTTCTTTCTCTCAGAGGACCTGAGCCCTAGGACCATGCCTCAGGACTACCTGGCATGATGACTCCTTGCTGTCCCCAGTCCACCTGGCCGTGCTGCTGCTCCAGTTTCAACTGTTCTGCCTGCGGCTATGGAACCCTGACCTTTCACCGGACGTGCTACCTGTCCCAGACCTGCTGTTTTCAACTATCTAGAGACAGCAGGAGCGGTAGAGATACTCTCAATGATCGGCTATGAAAAGCCAACTGACATTTACTCCTGAGGTGCTGACCTGTGATTATTATTATTTGACTATGTTGGTCATTTATGAACATTTGAACATCTTGGCCATGTTCTGTTATAATCTCCACCCGGCACAGCCAGAAGATGACTGGCCACCCCTCATAACCTGTTTCCTCTCAAGGTTTCTTCCTAGGTTTTGGCCTTTCTAGGGAGTTTTTCCTAGCCTCCGTGCTTCTACACCTGCATTGCTTGCTGTTTGGGGTTTTAGGCTGGGTTTCTGTACAGCACTTTGTGGAATCAGCTGATGTAAGAAGGGCTATATAAATACATTTGATTTGACTTGACTTAATCTTTACAAGAGGCTGTTCACTTACTAATCTCAATGCAACCCCCAGCCAGGTCTCTGATCCATCTCCTCCAACCCTAGCCACTCAGCCCCTACCTAGATGGTCATACTCTCTCCTCTTCTATCTTATCATCTATCCCTTCTGCTAAATCCTTCTCCTGATTCTGCTTGTTCGACCCTACTCTCCTCCCTTTCCACATCCTATGACTTGCACTGTCCCCTTTCCTCCCGGCCGGCTCGTCCCTCCCCTCCTGCTCCGTGGCGGAGTGAAACCCCCCAACCCCTATTTTGCGCTGCTGCTACTCTCTGTTTATCATATATGAACAGTCACTTTAACTATACACGGGTCTATATACGGGTCAATAGACCCGTGCTCCCACGGGTCTATTGAGGTAGTATGTACACATTGGCTAATCTGCATTGTGTCCCTCCACCCTCCACCCGCCAACCCCTCTTTACGCTACTGCTGCTCTCTGTTCATCATATATGCATAGTCACTTTAACCGTGTCTAGATGTACATACTACCTCAATCAGCCTGACTAACCGGTGTGTCTGTATGTAGCCTCGCTACTTTTATAGCCTCGCTACTGTTTTTCACTGTCTTTTTACTGTTTACTTACCTATTTTTAATTCTTTACTTACCTATTGTTCACCTAATACCTTTTTTGCACTATTGGTTAGAGCCTGTAAGTAACATTTCCCTGTTATGTCTACACTTGTTGTATTCGGCGCACATAACAAATCAACTTTGATTTGATTTGATTTGCGGGCAGCGGATTGAAAATGGAGGAAAACTAAACTTTCGGAGGACCTATCATCCTTTCACTCCCTACACTCTACAGTCTCTTCCTCTGTATCCTCTGTTACAGCCACATTATATCTCTGTAAATTTCAAGCTTCTCCCTCTAACCCTAGGAAACTATATTCCACCTTCTCCTCCCTCCATCTCTGCGGATTACTTGTCAACCACTTTGAAAAGATCGTTGACATCCGCTCCTCATTCACTCAGCCTCTTGAGATAAACTGGTCCCACTCGTACAGAACTACCTTACACCTTGACCTCTTTCTCCCCTTCCTTCAGATGAAATCCTGCATCTAGTTAAGCCCCCCCCCCCCCCCCCCCCCCCCGACAAGCTTGACCCCCTCTGTTCTCCAAACCATCTCTGGAGACCTACTTCTCTTATCAGCTCATCCTGACTTCAAAAATGGACAGTCGCTCCCCTCCTCAAGAAACCAACACTCAACCCCTCTGACGTCAAACTATGAATCAGTATCCCTTCCTTGATTTCAAACACTTGAGGGTGTTGTCTCTGACCAACTCTCTCGCTATCTCAGAATTACCTTCTTGACCTTAACCAGTCAGGCTTCAAGATGGTCACTCAACTGAGAATGCTCTTCTCTGTGCCACGAAGGTTCTCTGCACTGCCAAAGCTGACTCTAGATCTATCACCTGCCTTCGACACCGTGAATCATCAGATCATGCTCTCCACCCTCTCAGGGCTGGATGTTTCAGGCTCTGCACACTATTGGATTCCATCCTACCTGGCAAGCCGCTCCTATAAGGTGACATGGAGAGGATCTGTGTCTGCACTACTGGTGTCCACCAGGGCTCAGTTCTAGACAATCTTCTCTCTATACACCAAGTCACCAGGCTCATCATATCCTTACATGGTCTCTCCTATCATTGCTATGTGGATAACACTCAACTACTCCTCCCCCTTCTGACACCCAGGTGGCGACACGCTTCTCTGCATGCCTGGCAGATATCGGCCCACAACCTTGGATGTCGACCCACCACCTCAACAAGACTGAGCTGCTGAGCTGCTCTTCCTCTCAGGGGACGGCCTGCCCCATATACTACCCACTACTGCCACCTGTATGCTCTTGTTGGCTGGTCCTCGCTACATATTCGACGCCAAACCCACTGGCTCCAGGTCATCTATAAGTCTTTGCTAAGTAAAGCTCCGCCTTATCTCAGCTCACTGGTCACCATAGCAACACCCACCCGTAACACGTGCTCCAGCAGGTATCAAACACTTGAGCGTGGTCATCCCCAAAGCCAACATCTCATTTGGCCGCCTATCCTTCCAGTTCTCTGCTGCCAATGACTGGAACGAATTGCAAAAATCACTGGAGTTGGAGACTTATCTCCCTCACCAACTTTAAGCGTCAGCTGTCAGAGCAGCTTACCGATCACTGCAGCTGTACACAGCCCATCTGTAAATAATCCATCCAACTACCTACCTCATCCCCATATTTATTTTAATTTTTCTGCTCTTTTGCACAACAGTATTTCTACTTGCACATCCTCATCTGCACATATATCGCTCCAGTGTAAATTGCTAAATTGTAATTCCTTTGCCACTATGGCCTATTTATTGCCTTACCTCCTTACTTCATTTGCACACACTGTATACAGATTTTTCTAATGTGTTATTGACTGTACGTTTGTTTATCCAATGTGTAACTCTGTGTTTTTGTCGCTTTATGATAACTTGTTCTCAACTGGCCTACCTGGTTAAATAAAGGTGTAAATAAAACTCCATAGACCTCTCCATCATGGTTGATAATTCCCTGTCCCCCCTCCCAGAGTACAAAGAACCTTGGCATGAACCTGAAACAACACTCTGCATTCTCTGAAAACATCAAAGCAGTTACTCGCTCCTGCAGGTTCATGCTCTTCAACATCGTAGAGAGCAGGTCCTAATCCAGGCACTTGTCATCTCCCGTCTTGGCTACTGCAACTCGCTGTTGGCTGGGCCCCCGCTTGTGCCATCAAATCCCTTGCAACTTATCCAAAATTATTGCAGCCCGCCTGGTGTTCAACCTCCCAAGTTCTCACATCACCCCACACTCCACGTGGCTCGCCTCCACTACAACACCATGGTACTTGCCTACGGAGCAGCAAGAGGAGCTGCCCTTCCCTACCTTCAAGCTATGCTCCAAACCTTAGACCCCCAACCAAGCATCCATTCTGCCACTTCTAGTCTCTTGCCCTCCCTACCGCTATGGTGGAACCAGCTTCCCCCTGAAGCTAGGACACGCAGGGTTCCTGCCCATCTTCTGAAAACATCTGAAATCCTACCTCTTCAAGAGTAATCCTATAATTCCAGAGCAACCCCCCATCCCTTCCTTTCGTGAACTAACACTTGCAATTTTACTTTTTTCCCCACTGGCTTTGCTGACAGCTACTTTGAGTAAAAATGTACTTACTATGACTGTGATATATGTAGTTGTCCGCCTAGCTAATCTTAAGATGAATATACTAAGTCGCTCTGGATAAATGTCTGCTAAATGACTAAATGTCAAATGTACCAATACTCCAATATAACAGGATTGGGTAACGAAGGGCATTATTCACCTTCCCCTCTGGTAGCAGTTATTTACTAACTGATTTAAACATTTTACATTTATTTCACAGCACTCACAGGCTGACCCTGGTGACATGTTGATTGTTATGACAATTCTTTGCTTTTATTTAATTAATTACTATAGGTGTATGCACTCAATGTTCCAAACAGGATTCATAAAAAAATGGAAAAACTTCATCACCTGGAGGTTTCTCCATGAAAGGAGAACACCAGCATAGCTTCCTTGACAGCTTGAACACAGTCTGCAACTCTGTAACCTTTGAGACTGGGACTGCGGATTGTCTCGGGCTGTGGCTGTGTAAATCTCTTCTGTTTGTTGCTGTTTTCCATATACCCTGCGACCTGTCCTGGCTGGAACTGTATGGAGTACCAGTGTTAGCCTATGCTGCTACCAAAGCTAATGGAGAGAAAACTGTTTTCTCCAAAATCTTTTAAAATCAACAAAAATATGTCTACAAGCAGTTGTTACAGCAACAGGAAAATAGTTTCAAGAGATTTGTCCAAATAATGGTGGATTTCAACAAACAAAAGAATGGGCGATCTGACCAGAGAGGTCCACGACCTTAAGAAAAGCTTGCAGTTATCCCTGGGAGAGGTGGATGTCCTGAAAGGGCTTGCAGCAGGATGACAACAAACAAGAGATGACAGGAGCACTGTCTGAATCATCATTTACTGGGAAAACAGATTTTCTTGAGGGACAATCCAGATGTAATAACATGTTTGTGGATGGCATACCAGAGTCTCACATGAGAACTGTACTGAGTCTGAGGAGAAAGTGAGAAAAACTATCACAGGATTTTTCTAATGTTTATTGACTGTACGTTTGTTTATCCAATGTGTAACTCTGTGTTTTTGTCGCTTTATGATAACTTGTTCTCAACGGCCTACCTGGTTAAATAAAGGTGAAATAAACTCCATGACCTCTCCATCATGGTTGATAATTCCACTGTCCCCCCCTCCAGAGTACAAAGAACCTTGGCATGAACCTGAACAACACTCTGCCATTCTCTGAAAACATCAAAGCAGTTACTCGCTCCTGCAGGTTCATGCTCTTCAACATCCGTAGAGAGCAGGTCCTAATCCAGGCACTTGTCATCTCCCGTCTTGGCTACTGCAACTCGCTGTTGGCTGGGCTCCCGCTTGTGCATCAAATCCCTGCAACTTATCCAAAATTATGCAGCCCGCCTGGTGTTCAACCTTCCAAAGTTCTCACATCACCCCACACTCCACTGGCTCGCCTCCACTACAACACCATGGTACTTGCTACGGAGCAGCAAGAGGAGCTGCCCTTCCCTACCTTCAAGCTATGCTCAAACCTTAGACCCCAACCAAGCACTCCATTCTGCCACTTCTAGTCTCTTGGCCCTCCCACCGCTATGGTGGAACCAGCTTCCCCCTGAAGCTAGGACAGCAGGGTTCCTGCCCACTTCTGAAAACATCTGAAATCCACCTCTTCAAAGAGTATCCTAAATAATTCCAGAGCAACCCCCCATCCCTTCCTTTCGTGAACTAACACTTGCATTTTACTTTTTTCCCCACTGGCTTTGCTGACAGCTACTTTGAGTAAAAATGTACTTACTATGACTGTGATTGTAGTTGTCCCGCTAGCTATCTTAAGATGAATATACTAAGTCGCTCTGGATAAATGTCTGCTAAATGACTAAAATGTCAAATGTACCAATACTCCAATATAACAGGATATCGGGTAACAGAGGGCATTATTACACCTTCCCTCTGGTAGCAGTTATTTACCTAACTGATTTAAACATTTTACATTTATTTCACAGCACTCACGGCTGACCCTGGTGACATGGTTGATTGTTATGACAATTCTTTGCTTTATTTAATTAATTACTATAGGTGTATGCACTCATGGTTCCAAACAGGATTCATAAAAAAAGGAAAACTTCATCACCTGTAGGTTTCTCCATGAAAGAGAACCCAGCATAGCTTCCTTGACACAGCTTGAACACAGTCTGCAACTCTGTAACCTTTGAGACTGGACTGCGGATTGTCTCGGGCTTGTGGCTGTGTAAATCTCTTCTGTTTGTTGCTGTTTTCCATATACCTGCGACCTGTCCTGGCTGGAACTGTATGGAGTACCAGTGTTAGCCTATGCTGCTACCAAAGCTAATGGAGAGAAAACTGTTTTCTCCAAAATCTTTTAAATCAACAAAAATATGTCTACAAGCAGTTGTTACAGCAACAGGAAAATAGTTTCAAGAGATTTGTCCAAATAATGGTGGATTCAACAAACAAAAGAATGGGCGATCTGACCAGAGAGGTCCACGACCTTAAGAAAAGCTTGCAGTTATCCCTGGGAGAGGTGGATGTCCTGAAAGGGACTTGCAGCAGGATGACAACAAACAAGAGATGACAGGAGCACTGTCTGAATCATCATTACTGGGAAAACAGATTTTCTTGAGGGACAATCCAGATGTAATAACATTGTTGTGGATGGCATACCAGAGTCTCCACATGAGAACTGTACTGAGTCTGAGGAGAAAGTGAGAAAAACTATCACAGGATTTTTCTAATGTGTTATTGACTGTACGTTTGTTTATCCAATGTGTAACTCTGTGTTTTTGTCGCTTTATGATAACTTGTTCTCAACTGGCCTACCTGGTTAAATAAAGGTGAAATAAAACTCCATGACCTCTCCATCATGTTGATAATTCCACTGTCCCCCCTCCCAGAGTACAAAGAACCTTGGCATGAACCTGAACAACACTCTGCCATTCTCTGAAAACATCAAAGCAGTTACTCGCTCCTGCAGGTTCATGCTCTTCAACATCCGTAGAGAGCAGGTCCTAATCCAGGCACTTGTCATCTCCCGTCTTGGCTACTGCAACTCGCTGTTGGCTGGGCTCCCCGCTTGTCCATCAAATCCCTGCAACTTATCCAAAATTATGCAGCCCGCCTGGTGTTCAACCTTCCCAAGTTCTCACATCACCCCACACTCCACTGGCTCGCCTCCACTACAACACCATGGTACTGCCTACGGAGCAGCAAGAGGAGCTGCCCTTCCCTACCTTCAAGCTATGCTCAAACCTTAGACCCCAACCCAAGCAACTCCATTCTGCCACTTCTAGTCTCTTGGCCCTCCCACCGCTATGGTGGAACCAGCTTCCCCCTGAAGCTAGGACAGCAGGGTTCCTGCCCATCTTCTGAAAACATCTGAAATCCTACCTCTTCAAAGAGTATCCTAAATAATTCCAGAGCAACCCCCCCTCCCTTCCTTTCGTGAACTAACCACTTGCATTTTACTTTTTCCCCACTGGCTTTGCTGACAGCTACTTTGAGTAAAAATGTACTTACTATGACTGTGATATGTAGTTGTCCCGCCTAGCTATCTTAAGATGAATATACTAAGTCGCTCTGGATAAATGTCTGCTAAATGACTAAAATGTCAAATGTACCAATACTCCAATAATAACAGGATATCGGGTAACAGAGGGCATTATTACACCTTCCTCTGGTAGCAGTATATTTACCTAACTGATTTAAACATTTTACATTTATTTCACAGCACTCACGGCTGGACCCTGGTGACATGGTTGATTGTTATGACAATTCTTTGCTTTTATTTAATTAATTATATAGGGTGTATGCACTCATGGTTTCCAAACAGGATTCATAAAAAAGGAAAACTCATCACCTGTAGGTTTCTCCATGAAAGAGAACCCAGCATAGCTTCCTTGACAGCTGAACACAGTCTGCCAACTCTGTAACCTTTGAGAACTGGGACTGCGGATTGTCTCGGGCTTGTGGCTGGTAAATCTCTTCTAGTTTGTTGCTGTTTTCCATATACCTGCGACCTGTCCTGGCTGGACACTGTATGGAGTACCAGTGTTTAGCCTATGCTGCTACCAAAGCAAATGGAGAACAAACTGTGTTCTCCAAAAATCTTTCAAATCAACAAAAATATGATCTACAAACGCAGTTGTATTACGCACAAAGAAAATAGTTTCAAGAAAGATTTTGTCCAAATAATGGTGGATTCAACAAACAAAAGACAGTGGCGATCTGACCAAGAAGGTCCACGACTTAAAAAAGCTTGCAGTTATCCCATGGCGAGAGGTGCGATGTGCTAGAAAGGGACTTGCAGCAGGATGACACAAACAAGAGATGGACGGAGCATGTCTAAGAATCCATCATTTTATGGAGAAAACAGATTTTCTTGAGGGACAATCCAGATGTAATAGATAACATTGTTGTGGATGGCATACCAGAGTCTCCACATGAGAACTGTACTGAGTCTGAGGAGAAAGTGAGAAAAACTATCACAGGAAAGCTGCAGATGGATCATAGGAAGATTGAATTGGAGGCTACCACAGGACTGGACAACCTGTAACCAGCTTAGGTGACAGACCAAGGCCAATAGTGGTCAAGTTCCTAAGGTTCAAGGACAAGATGGCTGCTCTGGAGAGAGCCAGGAACTTTAGAGGAACCAACATCTTCTTCAATGAGGTCTATTCGGAAGCTGTGTGCCAGAGGCGAAAATAACTTATCCCAGCCATAAAAACTACCAGAGAGAGTGGGGACATTGCTTACATCCACTAATTGTCCATCCTCCCTCCCAAAAGCCTGGGAGGAGTGATTAAGCCTAACTTCCGGGTCAATTGCTTCAGCCCCAGATCTCTTACACACACACTCACTAACTGACACTCACAAGTGCCTGATTATCTGGCTAATAGAGTCAGTCAATGTTATTTTCTTCCGTTGTTATCCCTGATAAGCTACCCAGGAAAGGGCATTGGTATGGGCTACTTTTAGCCCTTTCCTGGGTAGCTTATCGGAGAGACATATTATGGAAAAAAAAAAACAAAGCATGAAAAGAACATTGTTCAATAACGTGCTAACATCAGACAACATTCATTCGGCCATCACTGAGACTCACTTGCATAGTTCCTTTGATACAGCAGTAGCAATACAGGACACAAAGACAAGGAGGTTTTAGTCAGAAAATACACCTTTACTGGGCAATATAAAATAAACATAACATTTTGTTATGTTTATTTTCGCATCCGTGCCCCGGGAGCTTCGTTCCCATCTGTAGGCTCACCCCCTGCCTCTCCTTTTTCCTCCTGCGGTGTGCCACAGTTCTCCATTTGTGGCCTGCACGGCTGGTTGGCCCCTAATTGGTGCCATCAGTGTCGGCATGCCCAGCCCCGGGTACTCCCGGCAGAGGGAGTCAACGTCGCGGCACGTACCGCCACACTATCACCAACCCCCCGGGTAGACCTCCCGGGATATCACAATGTTAAGAGCCATATTCGTGTAAAGGATTTAATGTTTAATACTGTCGAAGTGTTGCGGTTGCAAGTTCACCTACCTCATCTAAAGCCTCTTATTTTGGGGTGCTGGTATAGGCCAAGTGCTAACAGTCAGAATCTGGATAATATGTCTGCAATGCTTGATAATGTGTGTGATGTTAAGAGAGAGGCCTATTTTCTGGCTGACCTGAATATAGACTAGTTTTCATCAAGCTGTCCGCTCAAGAGGAAGCTTCTCACTGAAACCAGTGCCTGTAATATGGTTCAGGTTATCAATCAACCTACCAGAGTGTTTACAAATAATACAGGAAGAAAATCATCCAGGTGCATTAATATTTTATTTTTTTACTACTGGTGTAGAACTTTGTTATAAAGCATTGTCCACAACCATTGGAGAGAAATGAGGAAAAGGGAGTTGCAAATGAGTCTGGCTGCTCATGTGATATGCAGACATATTGTAAATTGAGAAATTGTGTGACTAAATTGAACAAAATAGAAGAATAAATTGTGTTGTGAAACTAAGATAGCTGAAATAAAGTATGATGGGAAAAAGCTTTGGAGTAGTGTAAATGACATTATGGGTAGAAAGACTAATTAAACTCCTTTTTTTCATAGAACCAGATGGCTCATTCATCACAAAACCTTTTGCCATTGGCAATTATTTTAACAACTATTTCATTGGCAACATGGGCAAACCTTGGCATGACGTGCCAACAACAAACTGTGAGCCATTCATGCATAAAATACCTAATAATGAAAGAAAGGCATTGTAATTTAGAATTGGGTAAAGTTAATGTGGGAGAGGTGGAAAAATTGTCTATAAATAACGAGAAACCACCTGGTATTGACAACCTAGATGGAAAATTACTGAGGCTGGTAGCAGACTACATCACCACTCCTATTTGCCACATCTTCAATCTGAGCCTGGACAATCACTTGTGATTCCGATACCCAAGAAAGGTAACGCTTCCTTACTGGCTCTAATAGCCAATCAATCAGCTGCTAGTTCTTAGCAACATGTTAAAAACATTGTATTTGACATGCACTGCACTGACGCAAATGTCTAATGATTGGCTGAAAGACATGTATAATAAGAAGATTGTGGGAGCTGTATTGTTAGATTTTAGTGCAGCCTTTGATATTATTGACCATCATTTGTTTTTGAAAAATGATTTATCGAATAGAACACGGAGGGCTTTCTTTAACGTAAAACATATAAAGTGTGGTATTCTCCAAGAGAGCTGTCTTGGTCCTTTACTCGTCTCAATTTTTCTAATGATCTACCACAAGCCTTAAACAAAGTATGCAGATGATTCAACACTATGTCAGCATCCACAGCTAGTGAAATAATTAGCTGTAGCCCTGTCTTAGGCGTCTCCAGGTACAGATATTGCAATTTTTTTGAACTGGCCACATCAGCAGTCCTCATGCCTCCTTGCAGCATGCCTAAGGCACGTTCACGCAGATGAGCAGGGACAGAAGAAGAGTCAGTAGAAAGGCCTCTTTAGTGTCCTAAGTTTTCATAATGGTGACCTTAATTGCCTACCGTCTGTAAGCTGCTAGTGTCTTAACAACCATTCCACAGGTGCATGTTCATTAATCGTTTTTGCTTAATTGAACAAGCATGTGAAAGTGTTTAAACCCTTTACAATGAAGATCTGTGAAGTTATTTGGATTTTTACGAATTATCTTTGAAAGACAGGGTCCTGAAAAATGGATGTTTCTTTTTTTGCTGAGTTTATTTTTAGGGATCACCATTAGCTGCTGCCTCTTCCTCGGGTCCAAACACATTAAGGCACTTACATTACATCATATAACATTATTACACCACTACATATCTACAATACAAAATGTATAATTCCACCATATAACAATATTACAATGTACGTGTGTGTAGATTGCGTATGCTAGCACTTGTGTGTGTATGCGTGTGTTGACCTAGTGTGTGTCTTCACGGTTCCCCTTTGTTCCATAAGGTGTATTTCTACCTGTGATTCTACTGCTTGCATCAGTTACCTGATGTGGAGTAGAGTTCCATGTAGTCATGGCTCTATGTAGTACTGTGCAGCTCCCATAGTCTGTTCTGGACTTGGGGATTGTGAAGAGACCTCTGGTGACATGTCTGTGATGTATGCATGGGTGTCCGAGCTGTGTGCTAGTAATTTAAACAAACAGCTCGGTACATTCAGCTTGTCATTCAGCTTGTCAACACAAGTAGTGATGAATTCAATCTCTTCCACTTTGAGCCGTGAGAGATTGACATGAATATCATTATTGTTAGCTCCCTGTGTATTCTTAAGGGCCAGCTGTGCTGCCCTGTTCTGAGCAAACTGTAATTGTCTTAAGTCCCTCTTTGTGGCATCTGACCACACTACAGAACAGTAGTCCAGGTGCGACAAAACTAGGGCCTGTAGGACCTGCCTTGTTGATAGTTTTGTTAAAAAAGCAGAGTAGCACTTTATTATGGACAGACTTCTCCCCATCTTAGCTACTGTTGTATCAATATGTGACTCGTTTCAGGAAACTAGGTGTATGTCGCGCGTCACTACTTCACAGGAGTTGTTTTTGGCAGATATGCCTTCTCGAACATTAGAACTTTCATGCGCCTTAATAACAAACTTGTATGCCATCTGTAAATACGAATAAAAGTGTTAAATTAGTGTTGTTAAGAAGGCAGAGCACCGCTTTATTATGGAAAGACTTCTCCCCATCTTAGCTACCAAGCAGTTTAATCACCTCAACTTGCTCAATTTCCACATTATTTATTACAATATTTTAGTTGATGTTTAGGGTTTAGTGAATGATTTGTCCCAAATACAATGCTTTTAGTTTTTGAAATATTTAGGACTAACTTATTAGTTGCCACCCATTCTGAAACTAACTGCAGCTTTTTGTTAAGTGTTGCAATCATTGCAGTCGCTGTAGTAGCTGACCTGTATAGTGTTAAGACATCCGCATACATAGACACACTGGCCTAACTCAAAGAGTGCTGTAAGTCTGTTGTCAATTTGTTTACTGTAAAATAGTACTGGAACTGGTCATACACAATTTTTTTCAAAAGTTTACTCAGGGTTGGTAACAGGCTGATTGGTTGGCTATTTGAACCAGTAAAGGGGGCTTTACCATTCTTGGGTAGCGGAATTACTTTTGCCTCCCTCCAGTATGGAGGGCCAACACTTTCTAGTAGGCTTAAATTGAAGATACGGCAAATAGGAGTGGCAATATTGTCCTCTATAATATTGTACAAATCATTCCATAAGTACTAGACGTTAGCTGAATCTGGTAATGAATGATGTGGCTGTTATGAAAGTAGAGGCACCTAAACTTATTTGTGTTACCATAAACTGTCATGGTGAAGGCATATTGATTCTATTGTTGTAAAGATGGGTAGAAGTCTGTCTGCAAGAAAGAGGGGCTCTGCATTTTTAACACCACATTCTACCAAACAAGTCCTGCAGGCTCTGGTTTTATCACATCTTGCCCGGTTATATGGTCAGGTGCTGAAAAAACGACCTAGGAAAGCTGCAGCTGGCCCAGAACAGAGCAGTACGTCTTGCTTGTCACTGTAACCAAAGGGCTAATAGAAAGATTGACTGCATTGCTTCTTGTTTTATGTCCCATAGGGCGGCGCACACACAACCCGACCCCGGGTGTTGAAAATTCCAAATTGTCTGTATAATCAACTTACATAGCTCTGACAGACATACTTACAGTGCCTTGCAAAAGTATTCATCCCCCTTGGTATTTTTCCTATTTTGTTGCATTACAACCTGTAATTTAAATACATTTTTATTTGGATTTCATGTAATCGACATACACAAAAAAAAATTAAAAGAAAAGACATCAAAACTATGAAATAACACATGGAATCATGTAGTAACCTAAAAAGTCTTAAACAAATCAAAATATATTTTAGATTTGAGATTATTCAAAGTAGCCAACCTTTGCTTTGATGACAGGTTTGCACATTCTTGGCATTCTCTCAACCAGCTTCTTGAGGTAGTCACCTGAAATGTACTTCAATTAACAGTTGTTAATCTGTGGAATTAATTTTCTTCTTAATGCATTTGAGCCAATCAGTTGTTGTGACAAGGTAGTGGTGGTATACAGAAGAAAGCCCTATTAGGTAAAAGATCAAGTCCGTATTATGTCAAGAACAGCTCAAATAAGCAAAGAGAAACGACAGTCCATCATTACTTTAAGACATGAAGGTCAGTCAATCTGGAAAATTTCAAGAACTTTGAAAGTGTCTTCAATTGCAGTCGCAAAAACCATCAAGTGCTGGCTCTCATAAGGACCGCCACGGGAAAGGAAGACCCAGAGTTACCTCTGCTGCAGAGGATAAAATCATTAGAGTTACCAGCCTCAGGAATTGCAGCCCAAATAAATGCTTCACATCGTTCAAGTAATAGACAGTAGGAGACTGCGTGAATCAGGCCTTCATGGTCGAATTTCTGCAAAGAAACCACTACTAAAAGGACACCAATAAGAAGAAGAGATTTGCTTGGGACAAGAAACACGAGCAATGGACAATAGACCTGTGGAAATCTGTCCTTTGGTCTGATGAGTCCAAATGTGATATCTTTGGTTCCAAACACCGTGTCTTTGTGAGACGCAGAGTAGGTGAACAGATGATCTTCGCATGGGTGGTTCACACCGTGAAGCATGAAGGTGACACTGTCTGTGATTTATTTAGAATTCAAGGTACACTTAACCAGCATGGCTACCACAGCATTCTGCAGCGATACGCCATCCCATCTGGTGAGCGCTTAGTGGGACTATCATTTGTTTTTCAACAGGACAATGACCCAACACACCTCCAGGCTGTGTAAGGGCTATTTGACCAAGAAGGAGAGTGATAGAGTGCTGCATCAGATGACCTAGCCTCCACAATCATCCAACCTCAACCCAATTGAGATGGTTTGGGATGAGTTGGACTGCAGAGTGAAGGAAAGGCAGCCAACAAGTGCTCAGCATATGAGGGAGCTCCTTCAAGACTGTTGGAAAAGCATTGCTCATGAAACTGATTGAGAGAATGCAAAGCTGTCAAGGCAAAGGGTGGCTACTTTAAAGAATCTCAAATGTAAAATAAAACACTTTTTTGGTTACATGATTCCATATATGTAGTTTTGATGTCTTCACTATTATTCTACAATATAGAAAATAGTAAAAATAAAGACAAATCCTTGAATGAGTAGGTGTGTCCAAACTTTTGACTGGTACTGTATCTATGGGCCATGGTTTTTCACAGGATGGCACTTTATGTACAGTACTGTACTGTATGACGCACCTCTGTTGATTGGATAGAAGTCACTTAGATTCGATTGATATTATCTGAGGTGTTCTAAAATACATCCATACAGGCAACCATTGACCTCTTGAGGCAGATCGTCTAATTGAGAAACAACCCTGACTCCATCTGTTACCAGAAACAATTAGCCCATTTATATTTTAGCCCCATAACAACATTAACCCTTCAAACAAGCAACTATTTGTCCTAAAACCACTTGGAGGCTGCATGGAGTTGAATGACTTAAGGTACATCTACAAGGTGAGGCAATCTCTGGTTAAAAGGTTTAATAAACCATGTTTATGTGGAAGTCCAAGCAGTGTTAACATGAATAGGAGTGATGCACCGTTCCAAACATCTTCAGGTTTCGCCATGTTCAAATCAAACATTGAGTAAATAGTTACATAGTGTTTAAGACTTAGGGAGTTTCCCATGCAATGCTAATTAAACTCATAAATCGTGCAATTATCTATAATCATTATGTCAAGTGATTGACATAACGATGATGGAATATTGTCATAATGATGATGGAATTTGATTAAAATCACTTAACTCCTACCTAATAATGTTCTGTGGTGGGATACATACTTTTGATACATACTTATTGAATATCGTTGCATTTGGTCAAACAGAATTCTATCCATCAGTGTACTAAGAACAGGCTGCAAACTGGTTGAGTGGCTGTTAGAGCCAGCAAAGGGTGCTTTACTAGTTTTAGGCAGTGGAATTACTTTAGCTTCCTTCCACGCTTGTGGACACACACATTCCTTTAGGCTTTGGTTAAAGATATAGCAAACAGGGGTACCATTCTTAATAGTTTCCCATCAAGGTTGTCTATACCTGGTGGCTTATCATTATTATATCATTATTTTCATTGTGTTTTATGTCATTTATCTTGGTTTGGTAATGTAATTTCTTCTTCTTTTTGTTAAGTTTAGTCACAACATTTCTCAATTTACAGTATGTCAACCAATCAGCTGAGAGAAAAAAAGAGAGAGCAGTCCATCAAGTGTGTGTGTGTGTGTGTGTGTGTGTAAGTGTGCGTGTCCTGCGGGGCTGACACTACGAACCCACAGGCATGGCTCTCTCATCCCTTCCAGGCTTTTGGGAGGGAGGCTGGACAATGAGCCTGTCATAGCGGATGTAAGCAATGTCCTGACGCGCTCTGGCAGCTTTCATGACTGGGATAAGTTGTTTCCTCTTCTGGTGCACAGCTTCAGGATAGTCCTTGTTGAGGAAACATCACGTTCTTGGCTCTGACCTAAACCTCAGCTGGAGTTGTGTATAAAGGGTGTGACCATTGAGCAAGTTGAAGAAGCTAAACTCCTAGGTACATTGGATGGTCAATTATCATGGTCAAGCCATATTGACAAAGTTGTTGGAAAGATGGAGAGGGTTCTGTTATAAAAAGATGCCTCCTAGTCGTGTGATTTACTCAGAATTTGAATTCATTTGCATGTCACTCAGTAAATCTACGCCCCCTAAATTCCAAAAGGTCCCAGACTGTTACCAGGCTCTATGCATCAGCCTGGGGACGAGGTTAGGTAATCTGCAAATAAAGCTATTGAAATCTGTCATCTACCTATGTGTCACATCTATCAGGTCTTCCTCTATAACAATGATCTTACCTTCAGCCCATCAACACCTGGGATGCCAGGAGGTCCGAGGGAACCCTGTAAAAAACACAAAACAAACACTTCTAAGACTTCTAAACACTTTTTTATATAACATATAGTATGCTTGCATGTGTCTTCGGGAAGGTAACTATGATGTGCTGTCTTAAGTATATGTCTTTGTGTTTTTCCCTGTTAAGACTACTTGTATCATGATTTAATGAAAGGTGTCATATGCAGAGTGACATAACTTCTCAGTGTTGACTGATTATTTGACAGTTCAGACTTATGGCTGCCACTAAAACCCCTTGTGCTCAACTCCGACTTTCTGTAGCTCACCTTCAAATCTATTTGACAAATGCCTAAAGCATGACTAGGGCTGTGGTGGTCATGAAATTTTGTCATCCGGTGATTGTCAAGCAAATAACTGCCGGTCTCCCAGTAACTGACCGTTTATTAACAAACACATTTAGCATCTCCTGGCTTCCACGCAAAGCCTACAAGCCACTGATGCAGACCTTTGGAACATCTACATTTTAAAAAGTAGAAATAATCCATGTAATATAGGCTAGCCCATCACAATAAATCCCTTATTTATTTTAGACAGGTCTAGAGAAACATGACATGAAAAAATGTAGTCTATTTCAGAAGAACATAATAGCATACTCTGAGTTGTCCTTATGATAGGCCCTGATCTGGCTATGCCATATGGTTGTAGGCAACACTAGTTCATTTAGCAGACAATATTTGCTTAGAATTCCGTGGCATTATTTTATATTATTTTATAGTATGTAGAATACAATTGGACAAAGCTGAATAAAATAGGATATTTTCTCAAAACGATTTGAGGGAGTGCACACCTGTGGCTATTCTTTGTTGAGCTTTCAACAAAGAAACAGGTACTCCTGTATGTTTAATTTACAGCTCTTTTTTTTAAACTTTAGTTGTGATACAAATGTTGGGCTATATGTTTGGATTTTTAATACATTCTAAGGCTGCATGATGCGACTCTAATGATGATTTGAAAAAAGTTGCATGAAAGTTGCATGAACTCTGCTTTACTTTTTGCACAGGCTGTACACACTTCATCAGTCTCTCATTCACAATTTGACAAGCACTTGATAATGCCTCCCCTTTGTGTGGCCGTAATGCCCCCTAAAAAATCCATGTATTTTGCGGCCAGTGGCCATTGTGCCCTTGGGCTGAATATAATATCTCCCGGATGCGCAATTGCGAGTGTCCTTATCCAATTCCGAGGCGCATATTGAAGATATTGGAAGAACTGTCCTTTTACTTTTCGTCAGCCAACAAGATGAGTAGGCCTAACGAACAGCAAAAGCACTAGCCTATGTCAATCTACCATCCCCCATAAGTACAAAAGTTGACCTATTATATTCTGTGTGAGAAACAAATATTCCAAACATAGTCTGGGACTGTTGTGGAATGCGATAGATCCCAAATTAAAACAACCACTAGCATCAAATACATTTTTAAATGATGAACCTGGTGCAACAGCTGAGAACATTTAGCTTAATTAAAATGTTCATAAACTATTCGAACATTTCTTCACAATATAAGCGCAGCAATGCAAACATGGCAGTATGCTATAAGTGCAAATGTTCCATTAGCAGGAAAACACTATTCTCAAAAGTGACCACAAATACAATCATGCATGTAATGCTTTTATTATAAAGGTGCATTTTTATGATGAAAATTATCTCCCCCAAACTTGAAACTCATGTGCCGCATATGTATGCCAGTTAGGCTCTACACCCCTTGTAAAGCCGATTAATGTGCTTCATTTTAAGAATTTATTTGGCCACTTTAGTTGCATCATTCACAAGTGATTATGAAGAAACTTATGAATGAAACTCTCAGTCAACTGCGTTTATTTTTTTTAACATTTTTATAACAAGATTCAACAACTGAGACATAAACTGAACAAGTTCCACAGACATGTGACTAACAGAAACTGAATAATGTGTCACTGAAGAAAGGGAGGGTCAAAATCAAAAGTAACAGTCAGTATCTGGTGTGGCCACAAGCTGCATTAAGTACTGCAGTGCATCTCCTCCTCATGGACTGCACCAGAATTGCCAGTTCTTGCTGTGAGATGTTACCCCACACTTCCACCAAGGCACCTGCAAGTTCCCAAACATTTCTGGGGGGGAATGGCCCTAGCCCTCACCCTCCGATCCAACAGGTCCCAGAAGTGCTCAAAGGGATTGAGA
Source organism: Salvelinus sp. IW2-2015 (assembly GCF_002910315.2). Classification (NCBI taxonomy): domain Eukaryota; kingdom Metazoa; phylum Chordata; class Actinopteri; order Salmoniformes; family Salmonidae; genus Salvelinus; species Salvelinus sp. IW2-2015. The sequence continues at coordinate 19,240,868 of NC_036876.1, forward strand.
TCGAGGCTCTTCGCTGGCCATGGCTGAACACTGACATTCCTGTCTTGCAGGAAATTACGCACAGAACTAGCAGTATGGCTGGTGGCATTGTCATGCTGGAGGGTCATGTCAGGATGAGCCTGCAGGAAGGGTACCACATGAGGGAGGAGGATGTCTTACCTGTAACGCACAGCATTGAGATTGCCTGCAATGACAACAAGCTCAGTCCGAGGATGCTGTGACACACCGCCCCAGACCATGACGGACCCTCCACCTCCAAATCGATCCCGCTCCAGAGCACAGGCCTCGGTGTAACACCCATTCCTTTGACGATAAACGCAAATCCGACCATCACCCCTGGTGAGACAAACTGTGACTCATCAGTGAAGAGCACTTTTTGCAGTCCTGTCTGGTCCAGCGACGGTTGTTTTGTGCCCATTGGCGACGATGTTGCCGGTTATGTCTGGTGAGGACCTGCCTTTACAACAGGCCTACAAGCCCCCAGTCCAGCCTCTCTCAGCCTATTGCGGACAGTCTGAGCACTGATGGAGGGATTGTGCGTTCCTGGTGTAACTCGGGCAGTTGTTGTTGGCATCCTGTACCTGTCCCGCAGGTGTGATGTTCGGATGTAACTGTGACTTAATTGCCTACCGTCTGTAAGCTGTTAGTGTCTTAATGACCGTTCCACAGGTGCATGTTCATTAATTGTTCATGGTTCATTGAACAACATGGGAAACAGTGTTAAAACCCTTTACAATGAAGATCTGTGAAGTTATTTGGATTTTTACGAATTATCTTTGAAAGACAGGGTCCTGACAGGGTCCAGCTTACTTCCGGCGCCGAAAGAGATGGCCGCCTCGCTTCGTGTTCTTGGAAAATATGCAGTATTTTGTTTTTTTACGTGTTATTTCTTACATCGGTACCCCAGGTAATCTTAGGTTTCATTACATACAGTCGGGAGGAACTCTGAATATACGATTAACGTCAACTCATCATCGTTCTACCAGGAATATGACTTTCCCGAAACGGATCCAGTGTTTTGCCTTCCACCCAATACAATGGATCTGATCCCAGCCGGCGACCCTGTGCGACGCCGAAAAAGGGGAAAACGAGGCGGTCTCGTGGTCAGGCTTCGGAGACGGGCACATCGCGCTCCACTCCTTAGCATACTACTCGCAATGTCCAGTCTCTTGACAATAAGGTTGATGAAATCCGAGCACGGGTAGCATTCCAGAGAGACATCAGGGATTGCAACGTGCTCTGCTTCACGGAAACATGGCTAACTCAAGGGACGCTAACGGAGTCGGTGCAGCCAGCTGGTTTCTTCATGCATCGCGCCGACAGAAACAAACATCTTTCCGGTAAGAAGAGGGGCGGGGGGTATGCCTTATGATTAACGAGAAGTGGTGTGATCATCATAACAACACCAGGAACTCAAGTCTTTCTGTTCACCTGATCTAGAACTCCTACAATCAAATGTCGACCGCATTATCTACCAAGGGAATTCTCTTCTTCATAATCACAGCCGTATATATTCCCCCCCAAGCAGACACATCGATGGCCCTGAACGAACTTTATCTGACTCTTTGTAAACTGGAAACCACACACCCTGAGGCTGCATTCATCGTAGCTGGGGATTTTAACAGGCTAATCTAAAAACAAAACTCCCTAAATTCTATCAGCATATCGATTGTGCTACCAGGGCTGGAAAAACACTAGACCATTGTTATACTAATTTCCGCGACGCTTATAAGGCCCTCCCCCGCCCCCCTTTCGGAAAAGCTGACACGACTCCATTTTGTTGATTCCAGCCTACAAACAGAAACTCAAACAACAAGCTCCCGCGCTCAGGTCTGTTCAACGCTGGTCCGACCAATCTGAATCCACGCTTCAAGACTGCTTCGATCACGCGGATTAATATGTTCCGCATCGCGTCCAACAACAATATTGACGAATATGCTGATTGGTGAGCGAGTTCATTAGGAAGTGCATTGACGATGTCGTACCCACAGCAACGATAAAAACATTCCCAAACCAGAAACCGTGGATTGACGGCAGCATTCGCGTGAAACTGAAAGCGCGAACCACTGCTTTTAACCAGGGCAAGGTGACCGGAAGCATGACCGAATACAAACAGTGTAGCTATTCTCTCCGCAAGGCAATCAAACAGGCTAAGTCTCAGTACAGAGACAAAATCGAGTCGCAATTCAACAGCTCAGACACAAGAGGTATGTGGCAGGGTCTACAGTCAATCACGGATTACAAAAAGAAAACCAGCCCGTCGCGGACCAGGATGTCTTGCTCCCAGACAGGCTAAACAACTTTTTTGCCCGCTTTGAGGACAATACAGTGCCACTGACACGGCCCCCTACCAAAACCTGCGGGCTCTCCTTCACTGCAGCCGAGGTGAGTAAAACATTTAAACGTGTTAACCCTCGCAAGGCTGCAGGCCCAGACGGCATTCCCAGCCGCGTCCTCAGAGCATGCGCAGACCAGCTGGCTGGTGTGTTTACGGACATATTCAATCAATCCTTATCCCAGTCTGCTGTTCCCACATGTTCAAGAGGGCCACCATTGTTCCTGTTCCCAAGAAAGCTAAGGTAACTGAGCTAAACGACTACCGCCCCGTAGCACTCACTTCCGTCATCATGAAGTGCTTTGAGAGACTAGTCAAGGACCATATCACCTCCACCCTACCGGACACCCTAGACCCACTCCAATTTGCTTACCGACCCAATAGGTCCACAGACGACGCAATCGCAACCACACTGCACACTGCCCTAACCCATCTGGACAAGAGGAATACCCATGTGGAGATGCTGTTCATCGATTACAGCTCAGCATTTAACACATAGTACCCTCCAATCGTCATCAAGCTCGAGACCCTGGGTCTCGACCCCGCCCTGTGCAACTGGGTCCTGGACTTCCTGACGGGCCGCCCCAGGTGGTGAGGGTAGGTAACAACATCTCCACCCCGCTGATCCTCAACACTGGGGCCCCACAAGGGTGCGTTCTGAGCCCTCTCCTGTACTCCCTGTTCACCACGACTGCGTGGCCATGCACGCCTCCAACTCAATCATCAAGTTTGCGGATGACACTACAGTGGTAGGCTTGATTACCAACAACGACGAGACGGCCTACAGGGAGGAGGTGAGGGCCCTCGGAGTGTGGTGTCAGGAAAATAACCTCACACTCAACGTCAACAAAACAAAGGAGATGATTGTGGACTTCAGGAAACAGCAGAGGGAGCACCCCCCTATCCACATCGCGGTCAGTAGTGGAGAAGGTGGAAAGTTTTAAGTTCCTCGGTGTACACATCACGGACAAACTGAATTGGTCCACCCACACAGACAGCGTTGTGAAGAAGGCGCAGCAGCGCCTCTTCAACCTCAGGAGGCTGAAGAAATTCGGCTTGTCACCAAAGCACTCACAAACTTCTACAGATGCAACATCGAGAGCATCCTGTCGGCTGTATCACCGCCTGGTACGGCAACTGCTCCGCCACAACCGTAAGGCACTCCAGAGGGTAGTGAGGTCTGCAGAACGCATCACCAGGGGCAAACTACCTGCCCTCCAGGACACCTACACCACCCGATGTCACAGGAAGGCCATAAAGATCATCAAGGACAACAACCACCCAAGCCACTGCCTGTTCACCCCGCTATCATCCAGAAGGCGAGGTCAGTACAGGTGCATCAAAGCAGGGACCGAGAGACTGAAAAACAGCTTCTATCTCAAGGCCATCAGACTGTTAAACAGCCACCACTAACATTTAGCGGCCGCTGCCAACTACTGACTCAACTCCAGCCACTTTAAAAATGGAATTGATGGAAATTATGTAAAAATGTACCACTAGCCACTTTAAGCAATGCCACTTAATACAATGTTTACATACCCTACATTACCCATCTCATATGTATATACTGTACTCTATATCATCTACTGCATCTTGCCATCTTTATGCAATACATGTACCACTAGCCACTTTAAACTATGCCACTTTATGTTTACATACCCTACAGTACTCATCTCATACGTATATACCGTACTCTATACCATCTACTGCATCTGCCATGCCGTTCTGTACCACCACTCATTCATATATCTTTATGTACATATTCTTTATCCCTTTACACTTGTGTGTGTGTGTAAGTAGTAGTTGTGGAATTGTTAGTTAGATTACTTGTTGGTTATTACTGCATTGTCGGAACTAGAAGCACAAGCATTTCGCTACCCTCTGCATTAACATCTGCTAACCATGTGTATGTGACTAATAAAATTTGATTTGATTTGATTTGATTTGAAAAAGAGGCGTTTCTTTTATTGCTGAGTTTTTATCATTGAGAAGTGATAGGCAAATTTTGTCACCATCATAGTATTTTTGATTTAATCTTGTCTTTAAATATACAAAATAATGTATGTGTACATTTGTTTTGATGTAGAATGGACCATTATCATGCACCTGTCTCAAAATAGGGGCAAGGTAAAAAAAGTAATCTAATGCACTTAAATAATGAAAAGGACGCTTTTGCCATGGATAATTTTCATGCAGCCAGCTACTCCTGTTGTAAATAGTAGCAATGTGCTTAATATTAAGAAAGTTGTAAAATAAATAAAGTAGCCTAGCCTATAGAAAGCTGATGGGATCCTCCTCTTTGTAATAGAGGCCATTACTCTCTGTTTTCTAACACAATTGATAGCCTATAGAAATGTTGTGCAACATGAGCTCAAATCAAATCAAATTGTATTGGTCACATACACGTGTTTAGCTTCTTATGGCTGGGGGCAGTATTGAGTAGCTTGGATGAATAAGGTGCCCAGAGTAAACGACCTGCTTCTCATGCCCAGTTGCTAATATATGCATATTATTAGTCGATTTGGATAGAAAACACTCAGAAGTTTCTAAAACTGTTTGAATGAAGTCTGTGCGTATAACAGAACTCATATGGCAAGCAAAAACTGGCTTCAGTTGAAGCTCGCATCCGCTACAAGACCATGGTGCTTGCCTACGGAGCTGTGAGGGGAACGGCACCTCCGTACCTTCAGGCTCTGATCAAGCCCTACACCAAACAAGGGCACTGCGTTCATCCACCTCTGGCCTGCTCGCCTCCCTACCTCTGAGGAAGTACAGCTCCCGCTCAGCCCAGTCAAAACTGTTCGCTGCTCTGGCACCCCAATGGTGGAACAAACTCCCTCACGTCACGCCAGGTCAGCGGAATCAATCACCACCTTCCGGAGACACCTGAAACCCCACCTCTTTAAGGAATACCTAGGATAGGATAAAGTAATCCTTCTAACCCCCCCCCCTTAGAGTTAGATGCACTATTGTAAAGTGGTTGTTCCACTGGACATCATAAGGTGAATGCACCAACTTGTAAGTCGCTCTGGATAAGAGCGTCTGCTAAATGACTTAAATGTAAATGTAAAAACCTGAGAAAAAATCCAACCAGGAAGTGGGAAATCTGAGGTTTGTAGGTTTTCAACTCATTGCCTATCAAATATACAGTGTATATGGGGTCATATTGCACTTCCTAAGGCTTCCACTAGATGTCAACAGTCTTTAGAACCTTGTTTGATGCTTCTACTGTGAGGAGGGGGAATGAGGGCTGTTTGAGTCAGGGCTCTGGCAGAGTGCCATTAGCTGACCAGGCGCGTTCACTTGAGAGAGTTAGCTTGCGTTCCATTGCATTTCTGAAGACAAAGGAATTCTCCGGTTGGAACATTATTAAAGATTTATGTTAAAAACATATAAAAGATTGATTCTATACTTCGTTTGACATGTTTCTACGAACTGTAATATGACTTTTCGTCTGAACTTTCGCATGGACTTGCCCGCGCGTCGTGAGTTTGGATTGTGTATTGAACGCGCAAACAAAAAGGAGGTATTTGAACATAAATTATGGACTTCATGGAACAAATCAAACATTTATTGTGGAACTGGGATTCCTGGGAGTGCATTCTGATGAAGATCATCAAAGGTAAGTGAATATTTATAATGCTATTCCGACATCTGTTGACTCCACAACATGGCGGATATCTTCATGGCTTGTTTGGGCTCTGAGCGCTGTACTCAGATTATTGCACGGTGTGCTTTTTACTTAAGTTAAAAAAAAATCTGACACAGCGGTTGCATTAAGGAGAGGTTTATCTAAAGTTCCATGTATAATACTTGTATCTTTTATCAATGTTTATTATGAGTTTTTCTGTAAATTGATGTGGCTCTCTGTGTAACGGCAGCCTTCCTCCTCTTCGTCTGAAGAGGAGGTGTAGCAGGGGTCGGACCAAGACGCAGCGTAGTTCGTGCTCAACATATTTCATTAAGACGATAAACGTGAACACTTATACAATACAAAAATAACAAACGTGGCAAACCGAAACAGTCCTCTCTGGTGAAACGAACAAAAAGACAGGAAACAACCACCCACAAAATCCCAACACAAAACAAGCCACCTAAATATGATTCCCAATCAGAGACAACACAAAACACCAGCCTCTGATTGAGAACCATATTAGGCCAAACATAGAAACAGACAAACTAGACACACAACATAGAATGCCCACCCAGCTCACGTCCTGACCAACACTAAAACAAGTAAAACACACAAGAACTATGGTCAGAACGTGACACTCTGCAAAATCACTGTATGTTTTGGAGGCAAAACATTACTGAACATAACACGCTTATGTAAACTGAGATTTTTGGATATAAATATGAACTTTATCGATAAAAACATACATGTATTGTGTAACATGAAGTCCTATGAGTGTCATCTGATGAAGATCATCAAAGGTTAGTGATTCATTTTATCTCTATTTCTGCTTTTTGTGACTCCTCTCTTTGGCTGGAAAAATGGCTTTGTTTTCTGTGAATTGCTGCTGACCTAACATAATGATATGTTGTGCTTTCGTCGTAAAGCCTTTTTGAAATCGGACACTGTGGTGGGATTAACAACAAGTTTACCTTAAAAATTGTATAAAATACTTGTATGTCTGAGGAATTTTTATTATGAGATTTCCGTTGTTTTGAATTTGGCGCCCTGGACTTTCACTGGCTGTTGTCATATCAATCCCGTTAACGGGATCCCAGCCATAATTAGCAGATGTTAATGCGAGTGTAGCGAAAAGCTTATGCTCGTAGTTCCGACAGTGCAGCAATATCTAACAAGTAATATCTAACAATTTCACAACAAATACCAAATACACAGAAATCTAAGTAAAGGAATGGAATAGGAATATATAAACATATGGATGAGAAATGTCAGAGCGTCATAGGCTAAGATGCAATAGATAGTATAGAATACAGTATATATATATGAGATGAGTAATGCAAGATATGTAAACATTATGAAAGTGAAATTAATAAAGTGACTAGTGTTCCATTTATTACATTTTTCAAGTCTGTATGTTGGCAGCAGCCTCTCTGTGCTAGTGATGGCTATTTAACAGTCTGATGGCCTTGAGAAAGAAGCTGTGTTTCAGTCTCTTGGTCCCAGCTTTGATGCACCTGTACTGACTTCGCCTTCTGGATGATAGCGGGGTGAACAAGCAGTGGTTGTTGTCCTTGATGATCACCCTCTGGAGAAACCTGCGGTTGTGGGTGATGCAGTTGCCGTTAGAGGTCGACCGATTAATCGTCTGGGCCGATTAATTAGGGCCAATTTCGAGTTTTCAGAACAATCGGTAATCAGCCTTTTTGGACGCTGATTATGGCCGATTCCATTGCAATCCACGAGAAGACTGCGTGGCAGGCTGACCACCTGTTATGCAAGTGCAGCATCAAAAGGACCTTGTGGCTGCAAGGAGCCAAGGTAAGTTGCTAGCTAGCATTAAACTTATCTTATAAAAAACAATCAATCTTCACATAATCACTAATTAACTACACATGGTTGATGATATTACTAGGTTAACTAGCTTGTCCTGCGTTGCATATAATCAATGTCGTGCCTGTTAATTTATCATCGACTCCCAGCCTACTTCAACTTCGCCAAACGGGTGATGATTTAACAAAAGCACATTCGTGAAAAAAGCACAATCATTGCACGAACTAACCTAACCATAAACATCAATTCCTTCCTTTAAATAAATACACAGAAGTATAAACCTGCATATTTAGTTAAAAGAAATGCAGGCAATATTAACTAGGACAATTGTGTCACTTCTCTTGCGTTCAGTGCAAGCAGAGTCAGGGTATGTGCCCTGGATTAAAAAATGAATCTCTTCAGAAATAAGTCTCTCACTGTTGCCGCCTGCTACCGACCCCCCTCAGCTCCCAGCTGTGCCCTGGACACCATTTGTGAATTGATCGCCCCCCCATCTAGCTTCAGAGTTTGTTCTGCTAGGTGACCTAAACTGGGATATGCTCAATACCCCGGCAGTCCTACAATCTAAGCTAGATGCCCTCAATCTCACACAAATCATCAAGGAACCCACCAGGTACAACCCTAAATCCGTAACATGGGCACCCTCATAGACATATCCTGACCAACTTGCCCTCCAAATACACTCCTGCTGTCTTCAATCAAGATCTCAGCGATCACTGCCTCATTGCCTGTATCCGCTACGGGTCCGCGGTCAAACGACCACCCCTCATCACTGTCAAACGCTCCCTAAAAACATTCTGCGAGCAGGCCTTTCTAATTGACCTGGCCCGGGTATCCTGGAAGGATATTGACCTCATCCCCGTCAGTTGAGGATGCCTGGTCATTCTTTAAAAGTAACTTCCTCACCATCTTAGATAAGCATGCCCCGTTCAAAAAACGCAGAATAAGAACAGATATGCCCTTGGTTCACTCCAAACCTGACTGCCCTCGACCAGCACAAAAACATCCTGTGGCGGACTGCAATAGCATCGAATAGTCCCCGAATATGCAACTGTTCAGGGAAGTCAGGAACCAATACATGCAGGCTAGCTTTTTCAAGCAGAAATTTGCATCCTGTAGCTCTAACTCCAAAAAGTTCTGGGACACTGTAAAGTCCATGGAGAACAAGAGCACTTCCTCCCAGCTGCCCACTGCACTGAGGCTAGGTAACACCGGTCACCACCGATAAATCCATGATAATCGAAAACTTCAACAAGCATTTCTCAACGGCTGGCCATGCCTTCCACCTGGCTACTCCAACCTCGGCCAACAGCTCCGGCCCCCCGCAGCTACTCGCCCAAGCGTCCCCCAGCTTCTCCTTTACCCAAATCCAGATAGCAGATGTCCTGAAAGAGCTGCAAAACCTGGACCCATACAAATCAGCTGGGCTTGACAATCTAGACCCTCTATTTCTGAAACTATCCGTCGCCATTGTCGCAACCCCTATTACCACGCCTGTTCAACCTGTCTTTCATATCGTCTGAGATCCCTCTTCAAATGGGGAGACACCCTGGATCCAACTGTTACAGACCTAATCCATCCTGCCCTGGCTATCTAAGGTCTTCGAAAGCCAAGTTAATAAACAGATCACTGACCATCTCGAATCCCATCGTACCTTCTCCGCTGTGCAATCCGGTTTCCGAGCCGGTCACGGGTGCACCTCAGCCACGCTCAAGGTACTAAACGATATCATAACCGCCATTGATAAAAGACAGTACTGTGCAGCCCGTCTTCATCGACCTGGCCAAGGCTTTCGACTCTGTCAATCACCATATTCTTATCGGCAGACTCAGTAGCCTCGGTTTTTCTGATGACTGCCTTGCCTGGTTCTCCAACTACTTTGCAGACAGAGTTCAGTGTGTCAAATCGGAGGGCATGTTCTCCGGTCCTCTGGCAGTCTCTATGGGGGTACCACAGGGTTCAATTCTCGGGCCGACTCTTTTCTCTGTATATATCAATTATGTTGCTCTTGCTGCGGGCGATTCCCTGATCCACCTCTACGCAGACGACACCATTCTGTATACTTCTGGCCCTTCCTTGGACACTGTGCTATCTAACCTCCAAACGAGCTTCAATGCCATACAGCACTCCTTCCGTGGTCTCCAACTGCTCTTAAACGCTAGTAAAACCAAATGCATGCTTTTCAACCGTTCGCTGCCTGCACCCGCCCACCCGACTAGCATCACCACCCTGGACGGTTCCGACCTAGAATATGTGGACATCTATAAATACCTAGGTGTCTGGCTAGACTGTAAACTCTCCTTCCAGACTCATATTAAACATCTCCAATCCAAAATCAAATCAAGAATCAGCATTCTATTTCGCAACAAAGCCTCCTTCACTCACGCCGCCAAACTCACCCTAGTAAAACTGACTATCCTACCGATCCTCGACTTCGGCGATGTCATCTACAAAATAGCTTCCAATACTCTACTCAGCAAACTAGATGCAGTTTATCATAGTGCCATCCGTTTTGTTACTAAAACACCTTATATCACCCACCACTGCGACCTGTATGCTCTAGTCGGCTAGCCCTCACTACATATTCGTCGCCAGATCCACTGGCTCCAGGTCATCTATAAGTCCATGCTAGGTAAAGCTCCGCCTTATCTCAGTTCACTGGTCACGATATCAACACCCACCCGTAGCACGCGCTCCAGCAGGTATATCTCACTGATCATCCCAAAAGGCAACACCTCATTTGGCCGCCTGTCCTTCCAGTTCTCTGCTGCCTGTGACTGGAACGAATTGCAAAAATCGCTGAAGTTGGAGACTTTTATTTCCCTCACCAACTTTAAACATCTGCTATCTGAGCAGCTAACCGATCGCTGCAGCTGTACATAGTCCATCTGTAAACGACCCACCCAATTTACCTACCTCATCCCCTTACTGTTTTTATTTATTTATTTTTCTGCTCTTTTGCACACCAGTATCTCTACTTGCTCATGATCATCTGATGACTTATCACTCCAGTGTTAATCTGCTAAATTGTAATTATTCGCTCATATGGCCTATTTATTGCCTACCTCATGCCTTTTGCACACAATGTATATAGACAATTTTCTTTTTTTCCCCCTCCTGTGTTATTGACTTGTTTATTGTTTACTCCATGTGTAACTCTGTGTTGTTGTCTGTTCACACTGCTATGCTTTATCTTGGCCAGGTCGCAGTTGTAAATGAGAACTTGTTCTCAACTAGCCTACCTGGTTAAATAAAGGTGAAATAAAAAAATGTAAAATAAAAAGAGTTTTGGCCGCATGGCTCGTTGCGAATTGTGTGAAGACCATTTCTTCCTAACAAAGACCGTAATTAATTTGCCAGAATTTTACATAATTATGACGTAACATTGAAGGTTGTGCAATGTAGAAACAATATTTAGACTTAGGGTTGCCAACCGTTCGATAAAATACGGAAAGGTTCCGTATTTCACTGAAAGAATAAACGTTTTGTTTTCGAAATGATAGTTTACGGATTTGACCATATTAATGACCAAAGGCTCGTATTTCTGTGTGTTTATTATAATTAAGTCTATGATTTGATATTTGATAGAGCAGTCTGACTGAGCGGTGGTAGGCAACAGCAGGCTTGTAAGAATTAATTCAAAAAGCACTTCTTAGCAATGCTTGAAGCACAGCGCTGTTAATGACTTCAAGCCTATGAACTCCCGAGATTAGGCTGGCAATACTAAAGTGTCTATAAGAACATCCAATAGTCAAAGGTATATGAAGCACAAATGGTATAGAGAGAAATAGTTGACATGTCATAATTCCTATAATAACTACAACCTAAAACTTATTAACTGGGAATATTGAAGACTCATGTTAAAAGGAACCACCTGCTTTCATATATTCTCATGTTCTGAGCAAGGAACATAAACATTAGCTTTTTTACATGGCACATATTGCACTTTTACTTTCTTCAACACTATTTTTGCATTCTTTAAACCAAATTGAACATGTTTCATTATTTATTTGAGACTAAATGGATTTTATTTATGTATTATATTAAGTTAAAATAAAAGTGTTCGTTGTTCATTCAGTATTGTTGTAATTGTCATTATTACAAATATATATATTTAAAAAATTGGCCGATTAATCGGTATCGGCTTTTTTTGTTCCTCTAATAATTGGTATCGGTGTTGAAAAATCCTAATCAGTCGACCTCTAGTTGCCCTACCAGGTGATGATACAGCCTGACAGGATGCTCTAAATTGTGCATCTGTAAAAGTTTGGGAGGGTTTTAGGTGAAAAGCCAAATTTCTTCAGCCTCCTGAGGTTTAAGAGGCGGACCATTCAGTTTGTCAGAGATAAGTACTTCGAGGAACTTAAAACTTTCCACCTTCTCCACTTCTGTCCCGTCGATGTGGATAGGGGGTGCTCCCTCTGCTGTTTCCTGAAGTCCATGATCATCTACTTTGTTTTGTTGACGTTGAGTGAGAGGTTATTTTCCTGACACCACACTCCCAGAGCACTCACCTCCTCCCTGTAGGCTGTCTCGTCGTTGATGGTAATCAAGCCTACTACCGTTGTGTCGTCTGCAAACTTGATGAGTGAGTTGGAGGCGTGCTTAGCCACGCCATCAATGGATGAACAGGGAGTACAGGAGGGGGCTGAGTACGCACCCCCAGTGTTGAGGATCAGCGAAGTGGAGATGTTGTTTTCTACCTTCACCACCTGGGGGCAGCCCGTCAGGAAGTCCAGGATCCAATTGCACAGGGTGGGGTTCAGACCCAGGGCTTTGAGCTTAATGATGAGCTTGGAGGGTACTATGGTGTTGAATGCTGAGCTATAGTCAATGAACAGCACTCTTACATAGGTATTCCTCTTGTCCAGATGGGATAGGACAGTGTGCAGTGTGATGGCGATTGCATTGTCTGTGGACATATTGGGGCGGTAAGCAAATTGAAGTGGGTCTAGGGTGACAGGTAAGGTGGCGGTGATATGATCCTTGACTAGTCTCTCAAAGCACTTCATGATGACAGAAGTGAGTCATTTAGTTCAGTTACCTTTGCATTCTTGGGTACAGAAAAATGGTGGCCATCTTTAAGCATGTGGGGACGGTAGACTGGGATAGAGAGAGATGGATTATGTCTGTAAACAAACCAGCCAGCTGGTCTGCGCATGCTCTGAGGACGCCTTGTGAGGGTTAACACGTTTAAATGTCTTACTCACGTCGGCCACGGAGCAGGAGAGCCCACAGTCCTTGGTAGCTGGCCGCGTCGGTGGCATTGTGTTATCCTGAAAGCGGACGAAGAACGTGTGTAGCTTGTCCGGAAGCAAGACGTCGGTGTCCGCGACCCTGCCACATACATCTTGTTTCTGAGCCGTTGAATTGCAACTCCACTTTGTCTCAATACTGATGTGTTTCCTGTTTGATTGCCTTGCGGAAGGCATCACCTTGCCATGGTTAAATGCGGTGGCTCGTGCTTTCAGTTTTGCGCGAATGCTGCCATCTATCCATGGCACCTGGTTAGGGTAGGTTTTAATAGTCACAGTGGGTACAACATCTCCTATGCACCTCTAGTTAAACTCAGTAATTGTCTCAGTGTACGCATTCATATTATTCTCAGAAGCTACCCAAACATATCCCAGTCCGGTGATCAAAACAATCTTGAAGTGTGGGTTCTGATTGGTCAGACCAGCGTTGAATAGTCCTTAGCATGGGTGCTTCCTGTTTGAATTTCTGCCTATAGGAAGGGAGGAGCAAAATGGAGTTGTGGTCAGATTTGCCAAAAGGAGGGCGGAGGAGGGCCTTGTATGCATACCGGAAGTTAGAGTAACAATGGTCCAGTGTTTTTGTAGCACTAGTGCTGCAGTTGATATGCTGATCGAATCTAGGTAGCCTTTTTCTAAAATTTGCTTTGTTAATATCCCCAGCTACAATAAATGCATCCTAAAGATATGTGGTTTCCAGTTTGCATAAAGTCCAGTGAAGTTCCTTGAGGTATCGGCTTGAGGGGGGATATACAAGGCTGTGACAATAACTGAAGAGAATTCTCTTGGGAGATAATACGGTAGGCATTTGATTGTGAGGTATTCTAGGTCAGGTGAACAAAAAGGACTTGAGTTCCTGTATGTTATTACAATTACACCATGAGTCGTTAATCATGAAACATACACCCCTGCCTTTCTTCTTCCTGGAGAGATGTTTATTCTTGTCGGTGTGATGCACTGAGAATCCAGATGGCTGGACCGATTCCGACAGTTTATCCCGAAAGAGCCATGTTTCGGTGAAACACAGTATGTTACAATCCCTGATGTCTCTCTGGAAAGCAACCCTTGCTCTGATCTCGTCAACTTTGTTATCTAGAGACTGAACGTTAGTGAGTAATATACTCGAAAGCAGTGGGCGGTATGCGCGCCTCCGAAGTCTGACTAGAAGACCACTCCGAATTCCTCTCCTCCAGTGGCGTTGTTTTGAGTCGGCCTCTGGAATCAGTTCAAATGCCTTGGGAGGTGCGAACAAAGGATCCGCTTCGAGAAAGTCGTATTCCTGGTCGTAATGCTGGTGATGCTGGTGAGTCACCACCGCTCTGATATCCAATAGATATCCCGGCTGTATGTAATAACACATAACATTTTCTGAGCTAACAATGTAAGAAATTATACATTAAAAAATACAACGTTTCCTAAGGACTAGAAGCGAGGCGGCCCCCTCTGTCGGAGCCATCTTGCTCATGGGCTCTCATGAAGTGTTTAATTAGCTTTTCGATTACATTTACATTGATGTCAGAGTGATTAGAGGGACAATAGACTGCTGAGTACTAGGCAGTTAACAAGTTTGGTAGGCTACTAATGACCATCAGCAGCATCAGAGCTTGGAGAAGCCTAATTACTGTGACTAAATGGTCACCTGGAATTTGACTGCCGTCATGACTCATGACTCGCTGGTGTGGCGGTAATACCCTGCTACAAAACCTCCAGCTCCAGTCCTTGCGAGACACAGCGCTGCGAACAGACAAGGAGAAAATGGGAGAAAAACAAGCTGAGACAACCTTTGATATCCCTGCTCCTCTTCGGGGCTGAGAGGGTTTGATTACCTTAAAAAATCTCGTGAAATTTCAAGACTTGTGAGATTAGAATGACAGAAGGCACAGGATTTTGGGAATAGCCACACTGAGAAGCTTAGTCAATGTGGAGTAAAAAAAAAAAGGAGACAGCGCTCTGTTAAGTTTCCACGTTCTCCTTGTTATTTTCTAGACACAGCAATTTAGACTCTGTAGACATTACAAGTGGGGATTAATGATCTCCTACTCAATATATGGTCTCTTCAACCTCAGGAGTCTGAAGAAATTCGGCTTGTCACCAAAAACACTCACAAACTTTTACAGATGCACAATCGAGAGCATCCTGTCGGGCTGTATCACCGCCTGGTACGGCAGCTGCTCCGCCCATAACCGTAAGGCTCTCCAGAGGGTAGTGAGGTCTGCACAACGCATCACCGGGTGCAAACTACCTGCCCTCCAGGACACCTACACCACCCGATGTCCCAGGAAGGCCAAAAAGATCATCAAGGACAACAACCACCCGAGCCACTGCCTGTTCACCCCGCTATCATCCAGAAGGCGAGGTCAGTACAGGTGCATCAAAGCGGGGACCGAGAGACTGAAAAACAGCTTCTATCTCAAGGCCATCAGACTGTTAAACAGCCATCACTAACATTGAGTGGCTGCTGCCAACATACTGACTCAACTCTAGCCACTTTAATAATGGAAAAATGTATGTATTATGTAAAAATGTATCACTAGCCACTTTAAACAATGCCACTTTAAATAATGTTTTCATACCCTACATTACTCATCCCATATGTATTTACTGTACTCTATACCATCTACTGCATCTTGCCTATGCCGTTCAGCCATCACTCATTCATATATTTGTATGTACATATTCACATTCATTCCTTTACACTTGTGTGTATAAGGTAGTTGTTGTGAAATTGTTAGGTTAGAATACTTGTTAGATATTACTGCATGGTCGGAACTAGAAGCACAAGCATTTCGCTACACTTGCATTAACATCTGCTAACCATGTGTATGTGACAAATAAAATTTGATTTGATTTGGTGGTTATCATGTGTGTGCCCTACTGCTCTATAGTAAGCCTGAGACTAGCATAGAATCTCATGGCTCAGCAGTACTATTAACCGTCATACAAACAAATGGGTACATTTTTGATTACAGCCCAAAGGTCATTTATTCAATTCTTCCACATTTTCATGTTTGTCAATTAACTTGTTCTTGCATTGTTTATTATTTCTGTATCAATATGGACTTTAAAAAAATTAAATTACTTTGGGGTCAAAACACTTAATTCTGTCTATATTAATTTGATAGATAGGATCTTTATTTGAATCTAGGTTTCTCTTGAGACATAGTAACAAGTTATCCATACCACCAGAAGGTGGAGGGGAACCTGTATCAGGTTTTGACCAGATAGACAGATCATCTGCAGTGATATTTCTCCCCATGTACTCCCCTAAGATTGTACTTTTCTATGCCACATGTCATATGGCTGTGTACAAAACCAAAATATCATTTTTTCTGTGCTTATAAAAATCTGCCAATGGTGTAAAAAGTCTGCCAATGGTATAAATACTTGATAGAACTGCAATACAGAACTCAGATACGCTCTGAATCTACACCCAGAGCTGTATTGGTGTGTATTCTCTAAAATGTAATCATACTAGGGCGAATCTAAAAACCTGCAGAGATGCCGCACCTTATGTACTTGCCTATGGTTATAACTGGTTATAACCATGCACAAAATCAATATTAACTTACATATATGCTTAGTTGCAGTCAAAACAGCTCATAAAAGTCTGTCAGTGGTATGAATACTTGGTAGAACTGTGATACTGTAATGTTTGTGTTAGAGATGTAAAAATACAAACATCTAAGCCTCGTATCATCACAAAGAGGAACTTTAAAAAGTTCAGTGAACAGTTTTTTTTTTTTTACATGATCTCTATTTTAGTGACCTTGATTGTACTTCAGCTATCCCTGAACCTGATTTAGCTTTGAGCCTTTTTGCAGATGTATTCAATACTATTGTGGATAATCAAGGGTTAAAGGTAGATCGAATGCCTGGTACACCGGAATTATCAGATGTAATTCATAAAAGAGATGACGCTTGGGTCAAGGCCAGAAACACAGTCTTAGCCCTGGACTGGCAAGCTTTTAAGCAACTGAGGAGTCATTGTGTAAGACAAATCAGACAGGTTAAGTCTGATTATTATGTATCCGCTCTTTCGGACTGTAATGGGAACCGGCTAAATTCTGGAAAACTGTCGAACCCTGAACGGTTCTACTTCCTCCTCTCTGCCACCCCCCAGACACTGGCCTCATTACAGATAAAAATGGCATCATTGATGCATTTATTCAAAATATATTTCAGTGGGTTCTCTCTTTGAAATAACTTCTAAGCCTATTCACAATGATATTGGGCTGGATGCCGATAGGGGAAACTTGCTGAATGATCACTTACTGAATGATCAGAGAAATAATTATTTTAGGCTATTTACAGAAAAATAAGTCCTGGATGCTAGCTAAGCAACAAGAAATCCACAGGGGCCGACCAATTGGATCCTGGTCTGCTTAAGTGTGCAGCGCCCATCATTGTTGGCTCAATAACCCACATTTTTTATTGAACATTGTTATCAGGAAATATTCATAAAGTATGGAAATTAGCTCTTGTGCTGCTACTCCATAAGGGCAGGGACAGCAGTGATCTTAAAAATGATCACCTCATTTCAAGGCATCATTGTCTAGCTAAGATTCTTGAATCCTTGGTAAATGTACAACTTTGCTTTTTTTAATTTTCCTTTTCCGAATGGGCGGTTATTAGAATTCATAAGATTCTGTATTTACGGTAGCATAGCTCCTCACGATCCGATAGAGACCCAATCCCTTTTTCCCTCAGTCTTCCCGCTCTTTCATTCAAACCCAACCTCCATCCTTTGTGTAATCAGCTGTCATATTGGGTTAGCCCACTATGTGCTTTTTATGACCTGATTAGTAATCGATGTGTGATCTATCCTGTGTATATATATATATGTAATTCTGTGTGATTATTTAGGTATTTAGTAAATAAATAATTAAGCCAATTTGTGTATTGCTGATTCAACTTATTAGCTAGGGTTCGTGCAGATAACCAAGTACTTATGACAATCAGAATGAGACCGACCGATCGAGGTGACAATTAATAATTGACTGCTATTGATATAAAAGATCTTCAGATCTTTAAGAGAGTGGATTCGGGAGATAACCGCTCTACATAAATGAATGCTTCCGTGGTGCCCCAGTTTATTAATGGTTTAATTGTTGCAGGATTTAATTCAATCACGTAATCAATTAAATGTTAGGTAATCGACTTGATAAAATAGCATGTCATATAATTTTATCATAGTCAGACACGACACTTTTGATACGGTTGATCATGATATTTTTTTGAATAAGTTGTCCTCGATATGCCTGAACTCTGACGCCTGTTCATGGTTTCATGATTATCTTAGTGCTAGAACTCAGGCCATCGTGATTGATGGGGATAGGTCTGAATTTCTTGAAGTACATAAAGGTGTACCACAGGGGTTGATTTTGGGACCTATTCTCTTCACTATTTATATAAACACTATTGGTCAGTCTGTTAAAATGTTTAAACTTCATCTATATGCAAATTATACTATTAGTATGTATGCTGTTGCCCCGACTGTTGATCTGGCTGTGTCAAAACTGGTTCTCCAATCGAACGTGTTCCCGCATATAAATACTTAGACATTTGGATTGATATGGAATTGACGTTTAAAAAACATATACAGTAGATGAGCTGGTTAAGAAGCTAAGAATTAAAGTTGGCTTTTTCTACTGAAAGAGATCTTGCCTTTCTCTAAGCAGTTGGAAGCAGATTATTCAGTCAACCTTTTAATCTGTTCTTGATTATAGTGATATTATTAATAAAAGTGCAGCTGCTATTACTCTTAAACCTTTTGATACTCATTACTGCATCCTGTATCCAAATGTTGGCTGGACTTCGCTAAAGACCCGTAGATCTCTACATTACTCTCTTTTTGTTTACAAGGCACTATTCCATAAACTTCCGTCTTATCTAACTTTGCTGTTGAAGTATAGACACCTGAGTTGCCTAACCCGTTCACAGGGGTGGTTAACTCTTACAGTTCCAAGGGTCTCCACCAAGTTAGGTAAATCTGCTTTTAGTTTTAATGCACAGTATTGCTGGAACAAATTTCCAAATACATTTAATCTTGTTGTTCTGGTGACACCTGAGCAATTTAAAGTATTGATTGGGGACTTATTTGTGGAGGAATGTTTGATTTGTGACGTTTTATTTGTGTTTTCCATGACTGTGTTTTTGTATTTTAATGTGTTTATGTTTGGGTATAACGTGTATAATACAACTATATACCTCATCCCCATATTTGTTTCTGTTTTTCTGCTCTTTTGCACACCAGTATTTCTACTTGTACATCCTCATCTGCACATATATCACTCCAGTGTAAATTGCTAAATTGCAATTACTTCGCCACTATGGCCTATTTATTGCCTTACCTCCTTACTTCATTTGCACACACTGTATACAGATTTTCCTAATGTGTTATTGACTGTACGCTTGTTTATCCCATGTGTAACTCTGTGTTGTTGTTTTTGTCGCAGTGTTTTGCTTTATCTTACCAGGTCACAGTTGTAAATGAGAACTTGTTCTCAACTGGCCTACCTGGTCAAATAAAGGTGAAATAAAAAATACAAATATATATTTTTTTAATGTTGTATATAAAGGTAACATTTGTAAAAGAGAAAAGGTAAAACTTTTTTTTTATACAGAAACCAGCTACCCTCTCTCTATATGTACACATACAGTAGAGTTTATTCTCCCCCCCCCATTTTTTTTTTTACAGGAAATTTTATATTATTATAATATCCTCCAATATTCTATATGTGCAACTTGGGTATTTGGGTTTCTATACCATTTGATTTGATGTTACTTTGATGATTTAGGCATGCATTTTTAATCATTCTACAGTAGGCCCTAACACTCCCATTGTTTCACTAGCAGCGATGCTAATGCTGGCTGGGGGTTTAGAAAATACAGAAAACTTAGCCATATTTTTGGTCATTGTTTCTCAGGATCAATGGATGAATCACTTTTTCTCAATGCAATGATTGGTATTTCAGATTTTGGTGTACCGCCCCATTAAATGGCAGTCATTTTTTACCACATAAATGTCAAAATGTAAATTGTCTTAAAATTTCTAAAAACCTAAATGATACTGAAATCAAATGTTGGTAAATCAGCTTTTTAGTGCTAATGTAGATTGTACTTTAGGAAAAATCTGCACATTATTTAAGGGAAACATTTCTATTTTCATTTGACATAATATGCTAATTACTGTAATTGTGCTAAAATCTGTTTGTTTTGGTAATTAAAATAAATAAATCAGATAACATTATTTACAGTCTAATAATGTTTTGATTAGAATTCACTTGATATTTTGCTATGATTGTTACTTTTTCCAATAGTTTCTTCTTGAGGTCAAAATGACCCCAGTTGGTAATCCATGTATGTAAAATATGATGGTAGTATGAGGGTTAATCGGTCGATTATAATGGATTTATAAACAACTGTTATTAGACTAGTCCTCATATTGATATGACAACCTTTTCTATGTAATTCATAAAAGTTAATAGCAACAACAACAACAACACTGATTTAAGGCAGTGCATTATTTATTCACAGAATGTCGCCTAATTACTTCCAAAGGGAATTCCATCAGTATGAGGACATAAGGTGCACGGGGACGTAGTTTAGCAGAAAAGTTACACCCAAAGCAGGGCTAATGGAAGCTTCTGTCTAGGGAGCATGCTCGGTTGACTGGGAGGGTGAGAGCAAGGTCTGGCATGGCTGTGCATATGCAGGTAGTACCGCGTCTGGTATATGGTGGGGGGAGCATAGCTTGGCGGTCCATGGGGCAGTGGTGGGGTGCATTTTGCAAAGGGCTGTACCAGCAGCAACCTGTCATCTCTGTGAAGGCTGGGGATGGTGAGTTGTGTAGGGGCGGTGTCCTGTTCCACACCGATTACTTTCAGGAACTTTTTCTGGATGTTGTCAAGCAGGCTGAGGTGAGTAGGTGGGGCACTCATCCAGCTCAGGGAAGTGTACTCCATGACACTGCAGACATGTGCCTTGTAGACGATGGCTCGGCTCTTGGTGTTAAGTTTGCTGGCCACTCTCCTCAGTGCTCCCAGTTTCTGAGCTGCTCTGATGGAGATGTTAAAGAGGTGTTTGGACCATGACAGTTTGCTGTTTATTGTGACTCTGAGGATGTCAAGCTCCTTAGTTGTGGCTAGCTGGCAACCATCAAAGTACAGGTCCAGCTTTGATGGAATCCTCTTCCTGGAGAATGTCATGGACTTACATTTTGATGGTTCGAAGGTGCCCCCCCCCCCCCTCTCTTCTCCCCCTCTTAAATTCTATCTGAATGGGACAGATATAAACTGCAAAATGTACCTTTATAGTATGTGTATGTGTTAGTCCTCAGCTCTCCACTGCAATGTGTGGTGAACACTCTGGTGCATAATGGCTGTCATGCATCATTAGGGTGTTTAATAGTAGAGCACCCCACTCAATGGACTGTAGAGTGGGCATAATGGTTATTTTGAGTGTAAGATGTTGAGAATGTATTTTGTTTCCTGAGTATGTGAGCCCAGGATTAGTCTCCCAAGTGTCTGTCTAGGTCTCATGAGGGGATATGGATGAGATGTAATATTGTAGAGGATAACTATTAACAGTAGCTGACACTGGGCTACTTAGGACATAGGGCTGGGCAATATGGCCAAAATATCATATCACCATTTTTAGAATTTATGTTTTTGAAAAATAAAAGATCTAAATTTGCTTTGAGTAGTGTGTGACCCTACGGTGGAAACACATACAATCTAAGTGTTTTCAATTGGTCTTTCTTCATTGTTTTAAACTGTTCAACTTCAACCAAACAATCATTTTCAGAATTTTCTGCATTTCCTGCACTCATAGACATAATAAACAGCGTATAACAAACAAAACATTCAAATATCGTTATAGAAGGTATAGTAAAAACCCAAACCGGTCTGTGCATCAATACTGGTATATCGTAAAATATGGTATACCACCCAGCCCTATTAAGACCGAGGCTATTAGTCGTGACTTTGGGCCCTCCTCAATCAAACCCGCATAGTGCCCTGAGTACAAACATTTTCTCACAAAATGGACATAAAGGAAATTTCTCACATTACTAATAAAACAAGAATAATTATAAATAAAAAACAACCTCCAAAGTTTTTGTTATATGACTCAGAAGCTATCCGATTTACCTAAGCGAGAAACTGGTTTAATAATGAACACAGAAGATTAAATCAACTCTACCTTTTGTCCTGGTGGCCCCTCAGGTCCCTAGAAAGAAAGATGTTAGATAAAATAATATGTAACAGGGTCACAAGGGAGAGACTCGCCCTGCCTGTAGAGGTGGGGTTTCATTCCCTGCAAACAAAAATCTGTTGTTAGGATGTCCCCAGAACAGTATGAAATGTTTGCCTAAAGTCAACAGGACGTTGTATCATGGTCTTGTGGAGGTTTTGTCTAGATCCCGGTTTGTTCCGGGAACGTCCCTGAGGATGTTTTTAGTACATTTTCAGGACATTCAGTGTATCAGTCATCAGAATGTCACCTGATGGTCCAAAATAATGATGGTCCATTTTTGGGGGGATAAATGTTCTACCCAACTACCTGGGCTCTCGCATCCTCGTTTCATTGCACATCACCCCTTGTTACTGTTGACGAGCCCACTGATCCATTCACAGCTCTTTGTCTCTTGGCAAGGTTAGGGACAACCAGTACCGGTGCATGGGTAAAATCACTGGGGATGTCAAGCCCACCCCCATATTACAACATATGACAACCTATGTGTTGTGATAATAGCGTTGTTTGCTCTATAACCTGATAATTCATATGCCTTGCGACTGTGATATATAGGCCTAAAGGCCAAGACAAATTTTTAAAGCCTTTATTTAACTAGGCAAGTCAGTTAGGAGGGGTGCGTCACTTGAGTGGGTTGACGTGGTCTTTCTGTTTGGGTTGTGCCGTGGCGGAGATCTTTGTGGGCTATACTCGGCCTTGTCTCAGGATGGTAAGTTGGTGGTTGAAGGTATCCCTCTAGTGGTGTGGGGGCTGTGCTTTGGCAAAGTGGGTGGGGTTATATCCTGCCTGTTTGGCCCTGTCCGGGGGTATCATCGGATGGGGCCACAGTGTCTCCTGACCCCTCCTGTCTCAGCCTCCAGTATTTATGCTACTGTAGTTTATGTGTCGGGGGGCTAGGGTCAGTCTGTTATATCTGGAGTATTTCTCTTGTCTTATCCGGTGTCCTGTGTGAATGTAAGTATGCTCTCTCTAATTCTCTCCTTCTTTCTCTCTCTCGGAGGACCTGAGCTCTAGGACCATGCCTCAGGACTACCTGGCATGATGACTCCTTGCTGTCCCCAGTCCACCTGGCCGTGCTGCTGCTCCAGTTTCAACTGTTCTGCCTGCAGCTATGGAACCCTAACCTGTTCACCGGACGTGCTACCTGTCCCAGACCTGCTGTTTTCAACTCTCTAGAGACAGCAGGAGCGGTAGAGATACTCTTAATGATTGGCTATGAAAAGCCAACTGACATTTACTCCTGAGGTGCTGACCTGTTGCACCCTCGACAACCACTGTGATTATTATTATTTGACCATGCTGGTCATTTATGAACATTTGAACATCTTGGCCATGTTCTGTTATAATCTCCACCCAGCACAGCCAGAAGAGGACTGGCCACCCCTCCTAGCCTGGTTCCTCTCTAGGTTTCTTCCTAGGTTCTGGCCTTTCTAGGGAGTTTTTCCTAGCCACCGTGCTTCTACACCTGCATTGCTTGCTGTTTGGGGTCTTAGGCTGGGTTTCTGTACAGCACTTTGAGATATCAGCTGATGTAAGAAGGGCTATATAAATATATTTGATTTGATTTGATTTTGAGGAGATTATATGCTCTTATAAGTGTTTGCACCTCATTAATAAATGGCCAGAAGGGTTCCACTTTATTTTAAGCTATACATTATACATTTTGGTAACTCAATTGTTAATGGTCAGTGGATTGCCACTTTAAAATAAGCTATCATTTTAGCAGTTATAAATGTAGATAACTCCGTTATAAATGTAGATAACTCAGTTATAAATGTCCATAGTTCCTGTCATTTTAAAATAAGCATTTGTTATTGTATCTTTATATGTTGATTCTTCTTTCATTCCATTTTTGTGGCAAAATGACATTGCTTGACTATGGAATTATGTTGGACAGGATTGAAAGAAAGCATTGCAAATGTCTCATTGCATGTTTAAAAAAAAAACAGGGTCATAGCATAGTATAAGTGGTGTCTTTATTGTTTCTAGAGATCTGTGGACCCACAGTAGAAGGTGAGCCAGAATGGTACAATTATAGCATTGTATGATTAGGAACTATTTGATTCTCCAGTGATTACATTGGTGCAACTCTCTTAAAAATGGTTCTGTCTCCAGCCAGGTATTGTCTGAGCTAAGCATCACTGCTGGTCAGACTGGAACAGGGAGCCATTTTGGATCTGCCTCTAGCTGAATAACAGTTCCTTGGGCAAGTCATTGGAAGAAAAAAGCTCTCTGACTGACAGTGGAAAGACTCAGACACAAAGGTGCACGAAGGCGCCATCTTCAACTGAATTCACTCTCAATTTCAGCCAATGGGCTATGCTGATCAAATAAAATTGTATGTGTCACATGCGCCGAATACAACAGGTGTAGACCTTACCGTGAAATGCTTACTTACAAGCCCTTAACCAACAATGCAGTTCAAGAAATAGAGTTAAGAAAATATTTACAAAATAAAGTAAAAAAATAAATACAAAATTACATAATAATGAGAAAATATACGGGGGGTACTGGTACCGAGTCAATGTGCAGGGGTACATGTTGGTCATGGTAATTTGTAAAGACACTACGCATAGATAATAAACAGCAAGTAGCACCAGTGTGAAAACAAAACAGGGGGGGGGAGTGTCAATGTAAATAGTCTGGGTGGCCATAAATTGTGACACTTATTGTTGCCAAAAATTATTGCACTGTAAGATGTGATTTGCCTCATTGTACTGTCCTCCAAATTGGGATGTAGCCAGGAGGCTCTTCAGATCAAGCCCCAGTTAACATGAAGAAGGGCAGTGCATGGAACAACATGCACCGCCCTTGTTACCTTCTGACTGGCATTGTGCTGATCTCGTCTAATGTAAAAGGCCAGTATAAAGATGGGTGACACCCACATTACCATTTTCAAATTTCTCTCTCTTCCTTGAAGTGATGATTCTTAATATAATGTTCGAAAATAAAATTGGGAGAATGGAGATTCTCATTTAGGCCCCACTTTAAATTTCGCACAGTCCAGACGTGTGAGGGAGCTGAGTAGTTGAACCACAGGGATGTGCTTTCACGTTCGAAGGGGGCAGTGTAGCGATCCTTGTTATATGAGCCACATTACAATTGCCGCTAAGTTGGTTAAACCTACTGGAGCAAAGCGTAGGGTTTATGCATTCCACGCCAGCAACACAGCTTCTATCCCTACCCCACTATTTGCCACAATACCAAAAGTACTAAGGTATTTATACTAATGCGTTGTACTAATATTATTACAAGGGGTACAACTTCTTCTTGTTCTTATGTTTCACACTGGCTTGCCTTACTTCTCAAAAAAAATTATGTTAAACAGATAATTACATTTATATTCCAAATTCAACAGACGTCAAGCTTTTTTTTGCATGTTTAAGAGGCTGGCCTGTAAAAATACCTGTGGCTAAAGGTTGTCAAACGTTAATTGCTTACAGTTGCAGCAGCTTTCCTGTGATTAGAGAACCTTAATTACTGAACAACTTTCCCCCTACCTACCACGAAAATAAATAATGTAGTAGTCTGGAAAAGCCTTTGTTAGCAATCCTCACTCGTTTGGGTAAACTTTTTTTTACCCACTAGGTACAGTTGAAGGCAGAAGTTTACATAGACTTAGGTTGGAGTCATTAAAACTCGTTTTTCAACCACTCCACAAATTTTTTGTTAACAAACTATAGTTTTGGCAAGTCGGGTAGGACATCTACTTTGTGCATGACAAGTAATATTTCCAAGAATTGTTTACATACAGATTATTTCACTTATAAATCCCTGTATCATAATTCCAATGGGTCAGAAGATTACATACACTAAGTTGACTGTGCCTTTAAACAGCTTTGAAAATTCCAGAAAATGATATCATGGCTTTAGAAGCTTCTGATAGGCTAATTGACATCATTTGAGTCAATTGGAGGTGTACCTGTGGATATATTTCAAGGCCTACCTTCAAACTCAGTGCCTCTTTGCTTGACATCATGGGAAAATCAAAAGAAATCAGCCAAGACCTTAGAAAGAAAATTGTAGACCTCCACAAGTCTGGTTCATCCTTGGGAGCAAGTTCCAAACGCCTGAAGGTACCACGTTCATCTGTACAAACAATAGTACACAAGTATAAACACCATGGGACCACGCAGCCATCACACCACTCAGGAAGATGCGTTCTGTCTCCTAAAGATGAACGCGCTTTGGTGCGAAAAGTGCGAATCAATCCCAGAACAACAGAAAAGACCTTGTGAAGATGCTGGAGGACACAGCTACAGTAAAAAAAAGTCCTATATCGACATAACCAGAAAGGCCGCTCAGCAAGGAAGAAGCCACTGCTCCAAAACCCCCATAAAAAAGCCAGACTACGGTTTGCAACTGCATATGGGGACAAATATCGTACTTTTTGGAGAAATGTCCTCTGGTCTGATGAAACAAAAATAGAACTGTTTGGCCATAATGACCATCCTTCTGTTTGGAGGAAAAAGGTGGAGGCTTGCAAGCCGAAGAACACCATCCCAACTGTGAAGCACGGGGGTGGCAGCATCATGTTGTGGGGGTGCTTTGCTGCAAGAGGGACTGGTGCACTTCACGAAATAGATGGCATCATGAGGAAGGACAATTATGTGGATATATTAAAGTAACATCTCAAGACATCAGTCAGGAAGTCGCAAATGGGTCTTCCAAATGGACAATGACCTCAAGCATACTTCCAAAGTTGTGGCATAAGGACAACAAAGTCAAGGTATTGGAGTGGCCATCACAAAGCCCTGACCTCAATCCCATAGAAAATTTGTGGGCAGAACTGAAAAAGCGTGTGCGAGCAAGGAGGCCTACAAACCTGAATCAGTTACACCAGCTATGTCAGAAGGAATGGGCCAAAATTCACCCAACTTATTGTGTGAAGCTTGTGGAAGTCCTCCCAAAACGTTTGACCCAAGTTAAACAATTTAAAGGCAATGCTACCAATTACTAATTAAGAGTATGTAAACTTCTGACCCACTGGAAATGTGATGAAAGAAATAAAAGCTGAAATAAATAATTCTCTCTACTATTATTCTGACATTTCACATTCATAAAATAAATTGGTGATCCTAACTGACTTAAGACAGGGAATTTTTACTAGGATAAAATGTCAGAAAAACTGAGTTTAAATGTATTTGGTTAAGGTGTTTGTAAGAGCATGGCCTCTTGCTATAGATCTAATTGGTCTACAGTAGCTGCAGCTGAGAGTTTATCCAAAAAAGTTTATCCAGGAAAATCAAGAGCCCACTTGTGGACGGGGCAATTCTACCTTGTCTTCAGCTTAGATTGTTGACAATCTAATAACATATCTTATTTGGAAAGATGTTCAGTAAATTACCAGAAAAATGGGCCTCCCGGGTGGCGCAGTGTTCTAAGGCTGTGCCACCAGAGATTCTGGGTTCGAGCCCAGGCTCTGTCGCAGCCGGCCGCAACCGTGAGGCCCATGGGGCGGCGCACAATTGGCCCAGCGTCGTCCGGGTTAGGGAGGGTTTGGCCGGCAGGGATATCCTTGTCTCATCGCACACTAGCGACTCCTGTGGCGGGCCGGTCGCAGTGCACGCTGACCAGGTCGCCAGGTGTACGGTGTTTCCTTCGACACATTGGTGAGGCTGGCTTCCGGGTTGGATGTGCATTGTGTCAAGAAGCAGTGCGGCTTGGTTGGGTTGTGTTTCGGAGGATGCATGGCTCTCGACCTTCGCTGTCACGGCCGTCGTAGGGAGGAGACCAAGGTGCAGCGTGATAAGCGTACATTCTTCTTTATTTTAAGAATGAACACTGAACAAAACTAACAAAACAACAAAACGAACCGTGAAGCTATACAAAGAGTGCTGAACAGGCAACTACACATAGACATAGAACCCACCAAACCAAAAGGGAAAATGGCAACCTAAATATGATCTCCAATCAGAGATAACGATAAACAACAGGTGCCTCTGATTGGGAACCAATTCAGGCCACCATAGACATACATATGCCTAGACTTACAAACACCCCTAGACATACAAAAACCCTAGACAATACAAAACAAGCATACCCACCCTTGTCACACCCTGACCTAACCAAAATAATAAAGAAAACATAGATAACTAAGGTCAGGGCGTGACATTCGCTTCTCCCGAGTCTGTACGGGAGTTGCAGCGATGAGACAAGACTGTAACTACTACCAATTGGATACCACGAAATTGGGGAGAAAAAAGGGCTAAAAAAATAAGATATGTAAATGAAATTACCAGAAAAATGTCCATTGTGCTTATGTGAGTTTGCTTCCATCCACAAATACACAGCCTGAACTAGCCATCTCAGTTACTGAATGCAGTCAGCAAAACAATCTACAATGATTGGGTCATGCATTAATTCATGACCAGGAAATGACTGACTCCATTGCCAGTGAACTGTCTTTATTCCCCCACTCTAGAGTAGAACCTCTGCCAACTGTAGAAGAAGTTGAAAAGCTTTGTCAGAGTACAGCACTGGGAAACTGTGGCCAGGATTAAATCAAAGGCGCATTGTCGACAAGTCCACTGCACTTGACTTGTAAAGACAATTAACACTTGGGCTGACATCCGTAGCCTTTACCATGAAAGCTATATGCAAACATCAGGGAAATTGTCTTTAAAGGCATTTTGTTGGCAGTGCACTGCTTCAGCTCAATGTCAAAGAGCTAATGTTCTTAGATTCAGCAAATCACCAGATATATTTTTTTATAGAAAAAGCTACAGTATTTCTACCAAATATCCGGCGTAAGAGGCATAGGACAACTCAATTTTGTGTCCTTCAGGCGTGTCTTTTGCTATTTACAGATGAAAGGAAACTTAATATCAAGGCTACCAAAATTAAAAAAGTATATCTTCATTACAAAATGGTATTAATGTAGTGTGACCCCACAGGTCTGCAATGCATTTAATTAAATGATGGACAATAACTCCATGAAAAAGTGGGGAGACTGTTTCAGTTACGCATGGAATACCATGTACAATATCTCACTGGGTTTCCAGCCTTTTGAAATATATTCAAACATGTGGCTGCAAACCACCTTTGGAATACACACAACCCATCATTTTCCTTAGAGAGACCTCGTGGCACTGATGATTTCAAATTGATTCCTGAAAATATTACCTTTTCCCCTCCTTTCTACTCCATGGAAGCCTATTCCTCCTAACCAGCACCATATGTCCTGGATGGCTTTGGACACTTTGGAATTCACTTTAGCCTTTTTAACAATAGCATCTACATCAAAACGCTGAACTGTGTCAAGTAGGCACTGGCCCCTGGAAGCTGTCCTAGAGAACCATGAATAGTGGCATGGCTCCATTGTCCTTCCAGACATGCAGTTACCCAGAACATGATGTACTGTTTCAAACAGTAAACTTTGGTTTTAGAAGTGGGGTTTTAGAAGTTATTATATATTTTTTATCCAGTCAGATAAACATTCCAAACAACCTACCTGACTGCTTGGAGGTGTCCTCGTGGTCTTAAAGCACACCGTTGCCTCATTTTGTATCACATTTCAAAATTATAATACTGGGGGGACAAAAATGTGATTTCAGAATGTGTGTGGGGGGGGGGGGGGAGTCCCCAGTGAAAGTTGCACCCATGGTTTCAAAGACATCTCTATATTCCACCCCACTTGAGTTCTCTTCACATTTCTTGGTTTAGATTTTTATCTCCACAGTGAGACGTTTGGGGAGAACCAAGAGAGTGACGGGGGAAACAGAAGCCAACTGTCTGAGGCTGAAACTCTGACAACCTGCAGAACGATACCCCATTGTGTTTTGGCAGTATCTCCATATCTATTACGACCATTGGAGATTGTGTATCTCGTCTCACACTGCTTTAAAGGCAGAGGGATTCCCAAATGATTAAATGTGTCCTAAAAGTACATAAGTGTCACTGTTCAAACAAATAAACTGCTGGAACATTAGGCCTTGACTCATGAATTACAGCTCACAGGATCTTTTTTTCACTCAAAGTACTGTGTAAGTGTGTTCTCATTTTGACAGTGATTTATAGTTCATCTTTTGACAAATGTGTTGGCAGCTGTTTTGACTTATTGTAGGGACTAAACTTAGTGAGGACCTCTGACCCGTGGAACATAGAGGACACAGAACATTGGAGTTAATTCATCCTTTTGATAAAGTGGTTCATAGCAAGTGTTATCTAACGCATTGTGATCACATTCAGTCATTCATGATTCAGAAAGGCTGTTTATTAAAGAGCCATAAGCTGCCATGAATGCTTATAGAACGTTTCTATAATCCATATATTGTGTGATATAAGCATTCATAATTTTACATTTACATTTAAGTCATTTAGCAGACGCTCTTATCCAGAGCGACTTACAAATTGGTGCATTCACCTTATGATATCCAGTGGAACAACCACTTTACAATAGTGCATCTAACTCTTTTAAGGGGGGGGGTGGGGTTAGAAGATTACTTTATCCTATCCTAGGTATTCCTTAAAGAGGTGGGGTTTCAGGTGTCTCGGAAGTGGTGATTGACTCCGCTGACCTGGCGTCGTGAGGGAGTTTGTTCCACCATTGGGGTGCCAGAGCAGCGAACAGTTTTGACTGGGCTGAGCGGGAACTGTACTTCCTCAGAGGTAGGAGGCGAGCAGGCCAGAGGTGGATGAACGCAGTGCCCTTTTTGGGTGTAGGGCCTGATCAGAGCCTGAAGGTACGGAGGTGCCGTTCCCCTCACAGCTCCGTAGGCAAGCACCATGGTCTTGTAGCGGATGCGAGCTTCAACTGGAAGCCAGTGAGAGAGCGGAGGAGCGGGTGACGTGAGAGAACTTGGGAAGGTTGAACACCAGACGGGCTGCGGCGTTCTGGATGAGTTGTAGGGGTTTAATGGCACAGGCAGGGAGCCCAGCCAACAGCGAGTTGCAGTAATCCAGACGGGAGATGACAAGTGCCTGGATTAGGACCTGCGCCGCTTCCTGTGTGAGGCAGGGTCGTACTCTGCGAATGTTGTAGAGCATGAACCTACAGGAACGGGTCACCGCCTTGATGTTAGTAATGTACTATACTGAGGTGGATAGAGGGTCATATTTTAGTTAGAACCCTTTCGTATTTTATCCCGGAGAGGTAGAAACAAACTCAACGCAAACTCAAGCAAAGAGAGAGCGAGCACTGTGTCAATTTGATAGAAAGCATGACCCAATATTATTTGAGCTCAAAAGATACAGCAAAGGGTGGGTTAAATAATAAATTGGTACCCACATTCTATTTCTCACTTTATTTCTTCATTCCTTCCTCTCTCTCTCTCTTTCTCGCTCTCTCTCTCTCTTTCTTTCTTTTTCTCCATTGCACCATCCCATCCCTCCCTATATTTTTCTCCCTCAAATGCCTTACCCTTTCTTTCCACTGCAACAAAAAGCTAGTGATGATGGAATCAGAGAGAACATCACTGGAGAGAACTCTGTTTCTCTGGCACCTCATGAACTTGTGAACATTCCAATCACACAGTGTGCTTGTTAGTCCCATTTTCTGTCCACACTTCTTTGTCATCAGAAAATACAGGCTGGGTTGATTTTTTATGAGGGACCTTTCATTAAATGCCTTATTTGCTAAACACTAAAAGCAGTATGCGATTGCTGTTCATTTGAACAGTTTGCCTCTATAATGAGTTTCATGTGTGAAAATATATATATATATTTTAACAGGGTTTCATAAAAATGCTGTAGACATTCACCATGGATCAACAAAATCAGTTATTTAAATTCTCGTAAAACTGGAATGCAAGTATGGATGTTCTAAATAAGATGCAGCTTCCTTAAAACTTCTTATGGCTGGGGGCAGTATTGAGTAGCTTGGATGAATAAGGTGCCCAGAGTAAACTGCCTGCTACTCAGTCCCAGAAGCTAAGATTTGCATATTATTAGTATATTTGGATAGAAAACACTCTGAAGTTTCTAAAACTGTTTCAATGATGTCTGTGAGTATAACATAACTCATATGGCAGGCAAAAACCTGAGAGAAAATACAACCAGGAAGTGGGAAATCTGAGGTTTGTAGTTTTCAACTCATTGCCTATCAAATATACAGTGTATATGGGGTCATATTGRACTTCCCAAGGCTTCCACTAGATGTCAACAGTCTTTAGAACCTTGTTTTATGTTTCTACTGTGAAGAATGAGGGAATGAGAGCTCTTTGAGTCAAGTGCCTGGCATGAGCTGATCGTGCCTGGCATGAACTGATCATGCGTGCTCCCGTGAGAGCGACCTGCGTTCCATTGCATTTCTGAAGACAAAGGAATTCTCCGGTTGAAATATTATTGAAGATTTATGTTAAAAACATCCTAAAGATTGATTCTATACATCGTTTGACATGTTTCTATGAACTGTAATGGAATTTTTTGACGTTTTGTCTGACCTGCGCGTCGTGAATTTGGATTTGTGAACTCAAGGCGCGAACAAAAAGGAGGCATTTGGACATAAATTATGGACTTTATCGAACAAAACAAACATTTATTGTGGAACTGAGATTCCTGGGAGTGCATTCTGATGAAGATCATCAAAGGTAAGTGAATATTTATAATGCTATTTCTGACTTTTACTGACTCCACAACATGGCGGATATCTGTATGGCTTGTTTTTGTGTCTGAGCTCTGTACTCAGATTATTGCATGGTGTGCTTTTTCGGAAAAGCTTTTTTCAAATCTGACACAGCGGTTGCATTAAGAAGAAGTTTATCTAAAGTTCCATGCATAACACTTGTATTTTCATCAACATTTATGATGAGTATTTCTGTAAATTGATGTGGCTCTCTGTAAAATCACCGGATGTTTTGGAAGCAAAACATTACTGAACATAACGCGTCAATGTAAACTGAGATTTTTGGATATAAATATGAACTTTATCGAACAAAACATACATGTATTGTGTAACATGAAGTCCTATGAGTGTCATCTGATGAAGATCATCAAAGGTTAGTGATTCATTTTATCTCTATTTCTGCTTTTTGTGACTCCTCTCTTTGGCTGGAAAAATGACTGTGTTTTTCTGTGACAAGGTACTGACCTAACATAATCGTTTGGTGTGCTTTCGTCGTAAAGCCTTTTTGAAATCGGACACTGTGGTGGGATTAACAACAAGTTTATCTTTAAAATGGTGTAAAATACTTGTATGTTTGAGGAATTATGAGATTTATTTTGTTTGAATTTGGCGCCCTGCACTTTCACTGGCTGTTGTCAAATCGATCCCGTTAACGGGATCTCAGCCATAAGAAGTTAAGTGGTTGCATTTGTACTTAAACAAAACAAAAATTGTGAGAGAGAAAAGTCTATTAAAATAAGCTTAAAATACGCCACAATGCTGGGTATATGAATCTAACTGGCAAACCATTTTAGCACAGAAAACGTGAAAAGGCATAATTTTCCCAAGGGGCAACATGTGGTCTTGGTATAATTTCCTGAAGGAATCAACACTGCTACTCCGTCAACTAGATCCTCAACATGGCAATATTTGATATTATTATTTTGGAAACAGAAACTTAAATATAACCTCAACATCATTATTTAACAATTAGGCACAAAAACGCTGTGGCAATAGTAATACTTTTTGCATCTCCGGAACTATTTCACAGAATCAGTTCAATGTAGGCTAACTCTAAATAAGCACAACACAAGGTATTGAGGTATTGGGTAAACCAGCATTGGAAGAAGTGGATGTCATAACATAATGACCTACTTACCATTAGTCCTAGCTCTCCTGGGGTCCCGGGATCTCCCTGTATAAATATAAAATGCCCAATTAGTAAAACACAGATAAATGGAGAGATTTGTTCTACTTCAATGACTTGAAATTACAGTTGGTGGTAAATAATTGGATTGGATTTGGAATATTCAATTATTTATATTTTTTAATAAGACATTTGGTTATGAAGATTTGGATTTGAAATGTGGGTTATGCAGATCGATGTTAGTGTTCAATACAGAGGCAAATTCATCAGTTTATCAATGATACAGTTTCTAGATAAAAATAAACAATCCACATCTGAATTAGGTGTCCATTCATCCTTTTGCATCTAGTGTACTCTACTGTGAATAGCAATTGATTCAAATTAATAGCTCTGTATTGGTGCAGTTCTGGGCTTTATGTAGGTACGGCCATGCGACACCTGTCCGATTCGGCCCTATGTAGCTGGTTGTTGGCCATTGTGGAAAACTGGTGCCCTAGAGTGTAATAGGTTAAATCTGCAATGGCACTACAGCTAAACATCTTTATTTAGACATATTCTGTCATTTGTAAAAGTTCTTAAAAGTGACGAAGTATATAATATCATAGTATATATATCATTGGAATCAGTAGACTTCAGGTAACACTTACATAACTTTTTTGTGTAAAATATAACTTTATATTTAAAACACCACTGAATGTAAAAATATCACAACTTCTCGATTTCTGATGGTTTTCATAATTGTTGCGATCATAAAGGCAATAAACAAAGGCCATATGGCTTTGGCCATGTAGACCCAACACAGGGGAAGCCATTACCTAAAACATACATGCAGGTAAAATGTATCTTCACCATTAATCTTTATGGGGCGCTATAGACCAACCAAAGGCCAATCTGAAATGGTACTTTATCAGGTTTTATGGTACATATCTATGGAGTTAGTTAATGAATTGGCATTTGTGGCGCAAATCTCATTCCAGTCATGGGACCGATATTACAGTGGATCCTCCTTTAAAAGTTGCGAGCTTACACCGCGGGACTTAGAGGTACCCAGCGTCACGCCTTCATTGCTCCAGACCACCACAAGGGGTAGTTAGAGCACCCATTATGCATTTGGGTCCCAAGGTTTTTATATGACCAATCATATCGAGTGGTTCCAATGACGA
The DNA here is from genome assembly GCF_002910315.2 of Salvelinus sp. IW2-2015. NCBI lineage: Eukaryota > Metazoa > Chordata > Actinopteri > Salmoniformes > Salmonidae > Salvelinus > Salvelinus sp. IW2-2015. The sequence continues at coordinate 19,276,024 of NC_036876.1, forward strand.
ATTTGACGCGGGCCACCCGTCCCTGGTGACTTCAGCAAAGATGGCTGACAAAACATTACGGGGAAGCAAATGTATGTAGTTATAACGTCATAATGAGTCAAGCAAAAAATGTACAATTGAGAGGAATATGTTAGTTCATGTAGAGACAAACGATTGTGCATATTTTTTTGCCATAAAGCTAATTTACGAAAATCGATATTTAGCAAGTTTTGTTCAGCCATATCCAATACCAGGTGTATCAAACTCATTCATTGTAGCAAGCAGGGAGCAGGTTTCGAACCCTCAACATTCTAGCCCGAAGTCCAGCACGCTATCAACTGTGCCCAAATGTATTAATTGGGGTTGGAGCTGATTGTGGCTAAAAACACTATCAAATAGGATCCTCAACGTGGAAAGGGGAAAAAGTATGATTATTCGTTTTTCACCAGCATAGCAGGATGGGCTATTAGCTGAACAATAGACTATTCAACCTTTACTAAAGAATTGTCTAATAGCCGAGCTAGGTGTGAACCCCCCCCCCCTCATTTTCAGTACTATCTATAAAAAGCAGCCGAGATGCGCAATAGGTTTCTAAAAAGAGGCTATTCATCCAATGTGTGGATAAAGTTCTTAATTTGGCATTGGGGAAAACACGAGATGAACTGCTACAAAAAAATATCCACTATAGCTAAAAAACTATCTGTAATGTTCACAACTATATATACTTTGAACTAGCGAAAAGTGGGAGATGCGGTCAAGAAACACTGGCATGTTTTATTTTGGAAGGTTTTTTTGTTTTTCATGGAATAGAAACACCATAATATTAATCAAATTAATTAAGCAAGTACCAGTCAAAGGTTTGGACACAGCTACTCATTCGAGGATTTTTCTATATTTTACTATTTTCTACATTGTAGAATAATATTGAAAACATCACAACTATGAAATAACACATATGGAATCAGTTAAGAACACATTCCTATTTACAAGGACAGCCTACTTCTTCCTCCCCAATGAGGATTTGAACCCCAGTCTCCCGGGTGCCCCGCATTCTGTAGTACAGACATGGCCTGCTCTCCTTTATGTAAGGAATTAGGCACTTTCCCATGTTTACTACAGTATGTATTGTAGACTGCACAGTAGCCTAATAAACAAATAAACACATTTCGATAATAAAATAATGATAAAAAATACTCTTTAAAAATGCAGATGTTGATTTAGTTATGGATCCATAATGAATTACTATGGGAATAAATATTCCTGATTTACAGAAATATTGGAAAAAAGTTAAAGGCAAACAATTTAGAATCCTCCAATCCTGTAGCCTACTCCCGACCGTCATGTTGTACATCGCCATATTTTCCAATCCATCCTAATGGAAACCCTAAGGGTTTCGTATTTTGTTTTTCTCTGAATAGAAACACCATAATATTAATCAAATTAATTAAGCCAAATTTCTTAAAATCAATCCCATATACTATGTTATTACAAAAAAGGTTTTAAATTCCCAGTAATGCCAGTACCGAATACTATCAAATGCTTCTCAAAGATGCCCTCTGGTGGTCAAACTAGCAATAACTTGCAGTAACAGAAAATATGGCTGAGAATTAAATGACGTGCTACAGAATTATGCGGCAGCGCGTGAAAAATGCTAATTTCGGTCACATGACTTGAATGGGATTTGTGCAACAAATGCTAAAATATTATTATTTGGTAACAGTGCCAGGGAAACTAAACCAAAGCATGGATTACTGTCATACCTTGACCATAGACTGCTTACAGGGTAAGGAAAACAAAATGTAAGTCTGTAATTTTGGTGAACTATCCCTTTACATGTCAATTTCATATTTAAGACCAACCAAAAGCTGATCTTAGTGGCAAGGCAAGTGGTTATGGCATCGCTTTTGCCAGCGGAAGAGCACAGTAGCCTAATCAGTAGCCTATCACCAATGTTTTATTAAAATATCAACTTTTGGAGCAGCAAAACAATCAACATTTATATTGGATAATTTTTTGTCCAGGTTCTGTGAAAGATTTGTACTCATTATGTGCGATGCCCATTGAATAAAACATGTCAGTGACTGTAGAAAGCCCGTTTAGGAACATGAAGTTGTTAATAAAAAGACGGCTTATTGTTTTGCATTCATAATTTTGTTTTAAAAATGCATCTTCCACTTTCCTCTGATATACGGGCAATCAGAAGCAATTTCGTTTGTGTTACATTCATTAAAGGGGTTTCCCCTTTGTGCCATTTCCCAGGCCAAGGACTGTACTGTACCCATACAAACATACAATACTGTACTCACCGGCAGACCTGGCACTCCCCGGGGCCCATCCTTGCCTGTGTCCCCTGGTGGCCCTCGGGGGCCAGGGGGACCTGGGGGTCCAGGAGGCCCTGGTGGACCTGCCGAACCCTGATCTCCCTGTAGAGCAATGCAACAAGTCAAATCATTATATTAAATGGCTTCAAACTTTTAGATAAATAATGAAGACATTAGTAGAGCAATCATTAGAACTAATAGTGAAATTAGTAATCCATTGGGCATGGAAAACCTTCATAGGGAACATGAAGGGAAGTTTACAACTCTTACTTTAGTGTCTCAGATGTTAAGTTAATAACACTGGAGTAGGAGTTTAGAAATTAATTAATTAATTTAGTAACATTTTCTAACTGGTCTATATCTGAAATGTTGTTTAAAATAATTGCTACTTGGAGTATTCCCAAATATAATTTCCCAGTTTAATTAACAAATTTGTCTACACTAAGCTTTGACAAACATCAATAGTAAGTGTCAGATTTTCATTAAGATGAATCTAAAACATTCTGCAAATTCATTCTTTAGTTACAAGTGGCAATGTATGAAGATCATTACTAAATGTATGCTTCTAGAATTTCCTCTAAGATGACAGAATGGGCAGCAGCGTGTTTCTGATAGGTCCAACTAAAGGATGGCATGCAAACTGAGGAATGAACAAGGAGAAGTTGTCAGGTGATAAACCCCTTCGGAGGAACGATAAAGACGAGCAAGGACAGCCACTACCTTAATAAGCCGCCGCTTTATGAGCTGCTGGTCAGCAGAAAGAAAGCCATGATTGATCTTAGGGAAGACCATCTGAGCGAGCAGGTGTGTGAGGTCAAGAAGTTGAAGTTCAGAGGTAAGTGAGGTTGGAGGAGGATGAGGTCCCAGAAGAAAAAGAGGAAGGAGTCAAAGGGCAAAAAATAGATTTGATTAGACGTTGCGTCACAAGACCCAACTAAGCACCTTCATAAATGGGGAGAAATCCACACTTTTCCACCACAGTGGCTTTGGAAGTCTGGACTTAATTTTGGAGCCAGAGCACATAATTACCACCTTAGGGATGCTGGGTTCGCAGATCCTGGAAAAATGGGGACTTCTCCTCTGTGGAGGCACTGACATCATCACAGTAGTGCTCAGTGCCAAGCCAGACCCCCGGAGGTGCACACACAGAGAGATGCATGGTTGACCTTCTGAAGGTCAATTTTTTACACTGTGTTTTTTAAGTTGGGCAAGTATCTCTGGCGCTGTCCATTGGTATTATCTCAAATGATCCATTACTAGAAATACCTAAATATATTGGAGTTGAACTTGTGTGATTGAAATATGGAAATCATACAGTTCAGGATATACAGTAGATTTAGCACTAAATAGCCCACTGGAAATTATAACTTGTATTTAGAGATTTGCAGTGAACCATGGTTATGGGATTTAAAAACATTTTGCCACTTTGGTTTATTGTTTAATGTTCCTTGCTAAGTTCCTTCCATTCATTCAGCATCAATGGACATTAGCCAGACCATGTCATGGTTCGAAAAATTACAATTCTGGTCGTAATCAACTACACATTACTGGGTTATAAAAAGCTACCTTGGATTTCAACAGGGCCCTGGCATTTTGCATGAAAAAGCAACCCCTCGGGTAAAAGACTTTGTGGCACTGAGTGGACGATTATGGCCCTGATTAACTACTGTGCCTGGCCCTGGTCTGTCATTCGGGCCAGCAGTATAGGCTCGACAGTGATGCATTCATTCTCAGTGTGTGTCAACCAGGGGTCAGACTGAGCAGCTAGGCCACACCAACAAACCTTGACAGTCAGGATCTGATTGCTGTGCAAAGCAGCCAGTGTAGGGAGACCAAGCAATCCCTAAAAGGACATACAGCACAGGATTGCTCAACACAGACAAAACATAGAGAGCTCCAGACACAACACAATCAAAGTTATGAAAACATCCATAACAGCGGAGTAGTCAAGCTATCTGTTCCACATTTCATTGACTTCAACAGGCCATGAAAAAGTGAATGGCTTTAATTGTTTTGTCTCCCCAATATTTAAAAAAAATGTAATAATGGACTTAAATGTTTCATTTATCTCTGTAAGACACTGAAAACCAGTTTGAGGATATTTTAATTACACTGTAAGGAATTGTACTACATGCCAACAACATAAAATGTTATTTTGAAGCAATTCACTTTAATGATTGTCTTTAAAGTGTGCCAAACACCTGTCAATGCAATTGCCACACAAAATGATTTGTCAATGAACAAAGTCCAGGTCTTTTTTCAAACCAAATCTTTTGTATTTTACCATATCGTACCTATTTTAATTATACCATATTTTATTTGTATTTACCATATCATGGAATCCAAATGTAACCTATATAATCACTTGATTCCAAATGTACGCAAAGGGTTCAATATGGCTTGTTTCTCTTTATCTGTTGGATCAGTAACACACCTAGACATAGGTTGAGAATGCCAGCAAAGCAAAACATTAAATTGTTAAGAGTGTTTGTATCGAAGGGGAAAAAATACTTTCTGTGGAAATTCAATAGAATATTCAAACCAAATTGCTTTGCTTCGTAAAAGCTCTGATACAATCTTGAAAAGTGAACAATGAAGATATGACATGCTTCACTTGTGCTGCCACCTTGGGCTAGAGTATGTTAGAATCATGAATGATTCGATACATTTGCCGGGAGACAGTGGGACTTAGCATTGATCCCCCACCTTTAATGAGATGCCAGAGGTCTGTGTAAGCTCTCATTATACACTGCTGACTTGGCCAGAGTCTAGCACTGTCAAGCTCACTGACACTGTCTGTGTGTTCAAGCCAAGTCTCCTTGTTGTGGGAAAATAAATTATCATCTGACTTCAGAGTCAGCCAAAAACGGCAATTTTCTTCAATGCATCAAATCCACTCACATTAGATGTGGGACAGTGCACTCGCCACATTGTACTGTGGCTGCATTCATGGATATGGGTGACAATGGTAATGACATTGGTGGTTGACTGATATTCCCAACCATTTGCTAATCACTTTTTGTATTTCTCTCTGAATAGGATGTTGAATATTTGGTAGAGTAACATTACCATGTATTTGCCTACAGCAGGATGATTGCAGTTGTAGTAAGCAAAATGACTGATATGGAGAGAATTAGCTCCACAATGAGATGGGTGCAGACAGCAGGCTGTTAGCCAGCCTGCCAGTTTAGAGGCGTCTGCCACTAGGACAGTCAGTGTAGTCAGCTCAGCTTTCCCTATTCAGACCATGTCTGTGCTTCGATCTAGGTCAGGCAAAACTAAACATTGCGGTGTTCGCTTTAGCAATCTCACTGGAATAAATTCCTCCTCCATTCCTGTCATTATTGAAAGAGACTTTCATAATATCTCACATCTCAAAATAGGACTACTTAATGTTAGATCCCTCTACTTCCAAGGCAGTCATATTCAATGAACTAATCACTGATTATAACCTTGATGTAATTGGCCTGACTGGAAATGTACTGTGTTAAATGAGGCCTCTCCTCTTGGTTAGACTAGTGACCATATCCCTTGCGCATCCCATAAAGGTGGAGGTGTTGATAAGATTTACGACAGCAAATTTCAATTAACGAAAGAAATGACAGCATTTTTGTCTTTTGAGCATCTAGTCATGAAATCAATGCAGCCTAATCAATCACTTTTTATAGATACTGTTTACACTTATACACTTTTACTTATACAGAGTTCCTCACTGATTTCCCTGAATTCCTATCAGACCTCGTAGTCATGGCAGATAGTATTAACATTTCTGGTGACTTCAATATTCACATGGAAAAGTCCACAGACCACTCGAAAAGGCTTTCGGAGGCATCATCAACTCAGTGGCTTTTGAACAAACATGTCTCCGGACCTACGCATTGCCACGGTCATACTCTGGATCTAGTTTGGTCCCATGGAATAAATATTGTGGATCAGAATGTTTTTTCTCATAATCCTGGACAATCGGACCACCATTTTATTATGTTTGAAATAGGAACAAATAATCTGCTCAGACCCCAACCTAGGATTCTCAAAAGCCATGCTATAAATTCTCGGACAAACCAAAGAGTCCACACTCACAACCAAGGGCGTCTGAGTTCAAAAATCAGGACCTCAGTGTAACCTTGCATAATACCCTAGATGCAGTCGCAAAAAACATTCGTCTCAAGAAATTAGCTCCCTGGTATACAGAAAATACCAGAGCCCTAAAGCATATTGGAACGGAAATGGCCTTCCACCAACCTGAAAGTCTTCCAACTAGCTTGGAAAGACAGGACCGTGCAGTATCGAAGTGCCCTCACTGCTGCTAGATCAGCCTACTCTTTCAACCTGATTGAGGAGAAGAAAAACAAACCTAAATGTATTTTTTATATTGTCGCAAAGCTAACTAAAAAGCAGCATTCCCCAAATGAGGATGGCCTTCATTAACTTCTTCGCCGAAAAGAACATGATCATTAGAAAGCAAATTACCACAAATTATTTATCCAAAACTCAGTTGTCCTGAGTCTGCACACTGCCTGGATTTAGGATTAACGGAGACACTCAAGTTTTTCAATCCTGTATCTCTTGACACATTCCCGAAAATAGCCTCAACATCTTCCAGCTGTCTACTGGATCCTATTCCAACTAAACTACTGAAAAAACTCCTTCCTGTGCTTGGCCCTCCTATGTTGAACATAATAAACATCTCCCTATCCTCCGGATGTGTACCAAACTCACTAAAAGTGAAAGTAATAAAGCCTCTCCTGAAAAAGCCAAATCATGACCCATTTTTTTTTTTTAACTAATCGGCCTATATCGAATCTCCCATTCCTCTCAATTTAAAACAAAATAGCTGTTGCGGAGCAACTCACTACCTTCCTGAAGACAAATAATGAATATGAAACGCTCCAGTATGGTTTTAGACCCCATCATAGTACTGAGACTGCACTCGTGAAGTTGATAAATTACCTTTTAATAGCATCAGACCAAGGCTCTGCATCTGTCCTTATGCTCTTAGACCTTAGTGCCACTTTTGACACCATTGATCCCCACATTCTTTTGGAGAGATTGGAAATCCTAACTGATCTACACGGGCAGGTTATTTTCTGGTTTAGATTGTATCTGTTGGAAAGATATCAGTTCATCTCTGTGGATGGTTTGTCCTCTGACAAAACAATGGTACTTTTTGGTGTTCCTCAAGGTTCCATTTTAGGACCACTATTGTTTTCACTAAATATTCTACTTTTTTGTGATGTCATTCAGAAACACAATGTCAACTTTCACTGCTATGCGGACAACACACTGTACATTTCTATGAAACATGGTGAAGCCCCAAAATTGCCTACCCTGGAAGCCTGTGTTTCAGACATAAGGAAGTGGATGCCGGCAAATGTTTTACTTTTAAACTTGGACAAAATAGAGATGCTAGTTCTAGGTCTCAAGAAACAAAGATATCTGCTGTTTGATCTGACAATTAATCTTGATGGTTGTAAAGTAATCTCGAATAAAACTGTGAAGGACCTCGGCATTACTATGGACACTTATCTCTCTTTTGACGAACATATCAAGAATATTTCAACGGAAGCTTTTTTCTATCTTCATAACATTGCAAAAATCGGAAACTTTTTGTCAAAAAATTATGCAGAAAAGTTCATCCATGCTTTTGTCACTTCAAGATTAGACTACTGCAATGCTGTACTCTCCGGCTGCCCAGATAAAGCACTAAATAAACTTCAGTTAGTGCTAAATACGGCTGCAAAAATCTTGACTAGAACCCCAAAAATCGATCATACTACTCCATTGCTAATCTCCCAACAATGGCTTCCTGTTAAGGCTACGGCTGATTTCAAGGTTTAACTGCTAACATTTGCATGGACTTTGTCCTACTGTGCATACCTACACGTATGCCACGGTCACAAGACGCAGGCCTCTATATACTGACCCTATTACTGGGGCTGAGTCACTGATTCCCCGGTATCCAAATAGCAACTCCAGTGTAGATTTGGCTTTGTTTTGTAGGTTACTCTCCTGCTGAAAGGTGATTTCCTTTCCCAGTGTCTGGTGTAAAACAGACTGTAGAAGGTTTTTCTGTAGGATTTCTACAGTGCTTAGAACCATCCCATTTATTTTGATCCTGAAACACTCCCCAGTATCCATCATGGTATAGGTATGATTAACATCAGCAAATACTGAGGAGTGTTTCAGGATAAAAATAAACGGGATGGTTCTAAGCACTGTCAAAATCCTAGAGGAAAACCTTTCAGCAGGACAATAACCTACAAGGCCAAATCAAGGCCAAATCTATGCTGCAGTTGCTTACCAAGAAGACAGTGAATGTTCCTGTGTGGCCAAGTTACAGTTTTGACATAAATCTGCTTGAAAATATATGGCAAGTGTCACGTCTACTCCCGCTCCCCCTCTCCGGCACTCGATGTTGCCAGTTTATTCATTATTACGCACACCTGCCACCATCGTTATGCGCACCTGCGCTTCATGAGACTCACCTGGACTCCATCACTTTCCTGATTGCCTCCCCCTATATCTCTCACTCCCTTTGGTTCTTTCCCTAGGCGTTATTGACTTTGTTTCTGTTTCATGTCCGTGTGCTTTTCGTGTTTCTTGTTTTGTTCAATGTTCCGTTATTTATTAAATTCCCTTCCTGTACTTGCTTTCTGACTCCAAGCGTACACGTTACAGAATAACGCCTCTCCAAAGGGAAGCAACAGGGAGTTGGGGACGTCTGGTCCAAGTGTCGCTGCCAAATCAACCGGGGATGCCTTAGCTGGCTCGTCAGGATTCCATGCCTTAGCTGGCTCGACAGGTTCTCAAGCCGCAGTTGGCTCGTCTGGCTCCCGCGTCTCAGCCGGCTCTACAGGCTTCCGCGCCTCAGCTGGCTCTACAGGTTCCCGCGCCTCAGCAGAAGCGACCGGCCCGCTCCTGGTCTTCGGGACCGTCCCTCCCACCATCGTTATGTGCACCTGCCCTTCATGTGACACACCTGGACTCCATCACCTTCCTGATTGCCTCCCCTATATCTGTCACGCCCTTTGGTTCTTTCCCCAGGTGTTATTGATTCTGTTTCTTGTCTGTACGCTTTTCGTGTTTCTTGTTTTGTACTATGTTCTATTTATTATTACATTTGCACTCCCTGTTCTTGCTTCCTGACTCCCAGCGTACACTTTACAGCAAGACTTTAAAATTGCTGTCTAGCCCCAACAAATTGGCAGAGCTTGAGCTCTTATAGATTTACAGAAGACGACTCACAGCTGTCAAAGGTGTTTCTAACTTGGGGAGCTGAATACTTACATTTTAGTTATTACATTTTTTGTATTACTCTTTGACATTACAGAGTATTTTGTGTAGATTATTGACTAAATCGATTTTAATCCCACTTTGTAACACAATCCAAAAGGTCTGAATACTTTTGCAAGGCACTGTAAGTGGTTATGAGCTGACCTGACCCCTCTGACCCCTTTTACCAGGTGAGTTGACTGAGAATAAATTCTCATTTACAGCAACAAAACACTATAAAGTTACAAAACACTATAAAAATACATACACTACATATACAAAAGTATGTGACCACCCATTCAAATTAGTGGATTCGGCTATTTCAGCCATACCTGTTACTGACAGTTGTATGAAATTGAGCACATAGCAATGTAATCTCCATAGACAAACATTGGCAGTAGAATGGCCTTACTGAAGAGCTCAGTGGCTTTCAAAGTGGCACCGTCATAGGATGCTAGTTCGTCAAATTTCTGCCCTGCTAGAGCTGCCCGGTCAACTGTAAGTGCTGTTATTGTGAAGTGGAAATGTCTAGGAGCAACAACGTCTCAGCCGGGATATGGTAGGCCACACAAGCTCACAGAACGGGACTGCCGAGTGCTTAAGCGCGTTAACATTATTTGTCCTCGGTTGCAACACTCACTACCGAGTTTCAAACTGCCTCTGGAAGCAACATCAGCACAATAACTGTTTGTTGGAAACTTCATGAAATGGGTTTCCATTTGCTGAGCAACCACACACAAACCTAAGATCACTAGGATGGAAACACCACTCCAGCCGACGCTTGGCATTGCGCACAGTGTTCTTATGCGAACAGTTTTTGTTCTGACGTTGCTTCCAGAGGCAGTTTGGAACTCGGTAGTGAGTGTGTTGCAACCGGGACAGCAGTCCCATTCTGTGCGCTTGTGTGGCCTACCACTTCGCAGCTGAGCCGTTGTTGCTCCTAGACATTTCCACTTCAAAATAACAGCACAGTTAGCAGGGGCAGCTCTAGCAGGGCAGACATTTGATGAACTGACTTGTTGGAAAGGTGGCATCCTATGACTGTGCCACGTTGAAAGTAAAAATATATATGTTTTCTCTATAATACTACTACCACCTAGCAATTTGATGAAGTTGGCTTTAGCTAGCCCAGATAGGTTCCCAATCTCCCACCCTCATAACTAACAACAAATAAGCCATTTCATGCTATCAATCAAGTAGCTAGCTTGTCTAATTATCTTAGCTGGCATGTCCGCTGGCAAGGTTGGTAGACTTTAGAAAAGCAAGCAGTAACTAAATAAGACTCAAATTCCTTTCAATCTTTTACCCAGATTTTAGCAGAGATGCAGATAACCATATTTTGTTTCTTTAAAACAAGAACCACCAGTCAGGAGGATACAGGCAGCTCAAGAGGTATGCTTACATTTTATTCTTTTTTTTACATAGAATTAAGCATAATGATTATGGTCCTAGATTGCATTAAAAAGCTGTATCAGGTCTTTGAAAAATTCAAAAATCTCAAACCCCCCCAGTAATCCTCATGTACTTTGTGCCCCTCAGATTTTTGGGGTGCATGACGCCCCTGGATATCATCATAGTCTAAGACCAGAATGAATGTCGACTGAATTATTTGCTTTCTGCTATTTAATGAAAGGCATGACCTATTCCTGTAATATAAGCACATTTTAATTCTTAACATCTTAACTAACTCATCAACATGCTTTTTGAAGGAAAGCCTATCATCAATCCAGAATCCTAGATATTTATAAGCTGGGAAACGATCACTGTGGACACCATCCAATGTATGTATGCATAAATCATCAGATACATTTGTATGTGATATGCAAAATAACATATACTTGGTTTTACCTGCATTAACTACCAATGTCAGTTCAACAAAGGATTTCTGCAAGGCAATAAAGCCAGACTGAAGCTTTGAAATAGCCTGGTCAGCTTTGGGGGCAATAGCATACACAATAGTATCATCTGCAACAGTACAGTAAGTGAAAGTAACTTTTTTTACAGATTAAACAATATTGTTAACGTAAAAAGAACCAGAGCAAGAATCAATCACTGTATCAAAGGGTGTCCGTTAAATCATTTTCAAATCAGCTACACGCCAATTGAAGAAAGCCACTGAATAAGTGATGAGTGATCCACAGTGTCAAAAGCCTTAGACAGCTACTATATATAAAAAAGGGCAGCACAGTATTTATTCCTTTCCATACAATAAATAATGTTGTTTAAATCCTTAGAGGTAGCAGACATGGTGCTATGACCATGATGAACAGTTAGTCTACATTTCGTTGTTAAAAAGGATCTAAGTTGAGTATTTACCAATAATTCTAAGATTTTAGCTAGGCAAGAGAGTTTGAAAATGTGGCGATAATTATTTAGGTCACACGGGTCACCACTTTTATGAAGGGGGTGTATATGGGCCGCATTCCAGACCCTGTGGATGGAACCAGAAACCACCGTCAGGTTAAACATGTGTTAAAGGACATCTCCACCACTTTTAACATTTGGGTTGTTATTTTCAAGAATTAAGTGATGTCCTACACAGTTTTAGTGTAATTCTATGACTTAATGTCTATTGACTGTTTAATGATGAGCGAAGCGGGAAATTGCTTCTCTGTCATGTTTTCAAGTGGGCTCCCTGAGTTGCCTAATACAAAAAATGATGGACAGTCGTTTTCAGCAACCTATATAACCCGTCTGTAGTTTTGATCATATTGGAACTCCCTGCTACAGTATACAGTATATTGCTCTGGTTGTCTTTGCACAAAAAAAGCGTTAAAACTATCCTTGGAATCCATTTGGAAAAACCATATCCCTGGAATCTTTGGCCCACTACTTCGGCGAGGGAGAAATACAGTCACACAAAGTCACATTCAACAGCCAATCAAAAAATTACAAGAAAGAGCAAACCACATACCCGCGGTCCTTGGTCGCCTTGATCCCCCTGCAAGGGGCAGAAAGAATTTGTCTTGAAATACATGTATTAACCAGACACACACACACACACAAACACACACACAGAAGAAAGGAAAAATAATATAGTCAGCCTCAAATATTAATTGTGGTTGAGAGTAAAATCACTTATGATAACACAGACTGACGTGAATAGGGTTGAGGGGAAGGGGGAGTGGGACAGTGATCATTGATCATAGAGTAAAATGAATACATGACCAATCTCTTTATACCTCACCACACATTTAAGACGTGCCAATTCTTAGTCAAATTTTTGACTGGCACATCCTCAGACGGTGTACTTTATTCAACTTAGGTGGGTGATTTAACACGGTTGCTGTTTTAACATTGAACAGAAAAAGGCTGAAGTTGAACGAGGCCAAACAAAATGCAAGTGTATCCAATTACCAACTGTCAGTTAGCTACACTAGTATAAACCTCAACTTTTGAATGACCCATTCTGCATTTCTGTTATTTACTGTACGTGTTGTGCCCTGATCCCATAGGGCAACGCACAATTGGCTCAGCGTCGTCCGGGTTAGGGGAGGGTTTCGCCGGGGTAGGCCATCATTGTAAATAAGTATTTGTTCTTAACTGACTTGCCTAGTTAAATAAAGGTTAAATAAAAATGATCGACAATTTGTTGATGAGGTACATTGAGTTATTAGAGGGGTCTGACTGAACAGCAAGGATTGATAGTAAACAGAACTTTCACTAAACACGAATACCAACAACTGTCAGTTATATATCTCAAAAAATGAAATAATATATACGCCCTGTTAGAGCCACACGGATGCTTTGCAATGCCTGCTAGTCGAGTAAGACAGAGGAAAACCAGAGCAGCCTATTTCCATTGTGTGTGAATTAAGCGTGGAACGTCAACCATTTTCATGGTTTAAATATTCCAAAGCAAGGCGCATGGGTACATATTGGTCCCCAAGTTCAACAGACTTATAAAGATACAGTGTGGTTATTTCTCATCGGCTGCCATTTTATGGAGGGATGTTCAGGAAGCATTTAAGCACTTCAGTTCGGGCCCTGGTGTTAAGTCATTAAGTCAGTGGATTTGTGAACGATGTGAATATTTAAATATTCACAACTGAGACTTGAGGTAGGTAGGACTTCAATTTTTAAATGGAACTTTAGAATACCATACAAAACTACATTATTTATGGACACATTTGATTAGGGAATAAAGTAAAGTCATACGTTAATGCTTTTGACCCCAAAATGTATTGTAAGAAAGGGTGGGAAGCCAAGGAATTTAGATCATGTCCATCCACTGCCAGAGAAACCAAAGAAAGTTAGCCCTTGGAAAGTAATACATTCATTATGCATTGAACATATGAATAAAACATTTGTTTACCTACCTTGTCACCCTGTAGACCAGGAGGACCCTATTGGGCGGAAAAACATTTAATTAAAAAAGTAAAACATTTTATACATATTCATAGCATTACAAAAATGTACAGTCAAAGCTGCAAACTGAATGCAAAACAAGGCCATGTGCATAAATCCAGCAATATCCAACAAAGTTCTGACAAGTGGTATGGAGAAACTATATATGCTCTTCACAATGGGAACACCTACTTTTTACACAATTGCTTTTGAAAGGTAAGTTCTACATTCCAAAGTCAGTCATTCAATGTATGAAAAGCTCCTGGGTGGGCCCTGTAAAAGGTAATGGGTGAACAGTTGTATTTTAAGGCAGGATGCCTTCGTATTCTCAGTAATAGACCTAATGAGGTCACCCAGTGTTTTTCAACATGTTTTGTTCCAGGAACTGGCACGCTGGGGTTTCCCTCCTTTGAGCACCACGTACAGTAAAACTGGCATTTAAACTCGAATAAAATCAGTGTCAGCTCACTAACTGACCAACCGGTCTGCAACATTGTACCTACCGGAGGTTGAGAAACACTGTTCTAATGCAGTCCATGTCATTGATCGTCGGCCCATTGGTCAGTGCTTGATTGAGCTTGTGTGGCTTAATGGACTATTAGAATAGTCCCAAAACGATAAATCCCACCCATCTGATGGAAGGCTAGATCAAACTTTTAATGTTTGATCTAGCCTTCCACCAGACAGGTGGGGTTTATAATTTTCAAAAGTATTTGAACCCAGGTCGGCTGACTGTTGTAGTGGAATGCACATGTTGAGCATGTTGTTTATCTGGCTCAAGACCATTGGTTGAGTTGAAGGGTTGATGTGATTTTGTCGTCAAATAAGTATGTTTGTGGTTTAAAATTAAGGCAGCATCAGGAAAATCATGACCAGTGAACTGTTCCATAATACCAAATCATCAAAGCTGCATGTTCGCAAGCACTAATGGATTTTGTCCAGACATGGCAAGAGACCTTCAGCTTAAGTATAAACCTCCGAAAAAATATGACTGGTAGTGCACTGACTGTAATAATCTGTAGATTGATTGTATACAAATGTTGACCTGTGTTTGTGTATGTGTTCTCACTGGCCCAGAATAGCAAGCCAACAGACACAGACTTTGTGGTGGTACATTAATCGCACAAATCGTAAGGTCTGGAATGAAAGTGATCCAGAGATATTTCAGCAGCCTTTCTCTTCAGCCAACACTGTGCTAAGGAAATAGAGCTCGAACAGGGTCTTCACCCTTTCAGCCCTTCCACACCGTTCTGTTGTGTGCAGGGCCCACTCTTATTGGAGTACAGTGATCCCAGTCATTTTGGGTGAGTGGCAGCACCAATCGGATTAATCCCATGTCCCCAATGGTATTGAGAGGGAGGTCCCGGCTCAGGGGAACTGTAGTTTTTCTCACCTGTAGTTTTCCTAGCCCACACCTTTAAAGCTAAGACACACCAGTAGGATTGTCAAATGTTTACTTGGCACCTCTGAACAGAATGTCGGCAGTCAATCTCTTTTTGTGTTCACACAGCAAAGACCATGGAAGTCGTCAGCTACTCCAAACCAAAAGGTGGCAGTAGCGTTGTTTGGCAATGCAGATGTATTGTGTGTATTGCTTATGGTCTCGATTCCAAGCTATCTGCACTGATGTTGCTATTTGTAGAAAGCCCTTGTTAATACTAGCCAGATGGCAACAGTGAAATTACTATCTAACAAGATTTCGAAGAAACAATTTCATTCACTCTCCATTATCCCATACTAGCTAACGTTAGCATATTCACAAGCTAGCACAACATAGCTATCTAGTTAGCTAGCTAAGGACATGCACTAACTCGGCCGCTAACACAGGCAGCTGTTTCATGGAAACTAGCTAATACATTGTGATTTAATTATGTCAATACTAGCTAGAGTGGTTAGCTAGCTTGGAATAACTATTTAGTGTTTTATGCATTGTGTTTGTAACGTAAACTCACTCACTTTTGTACATCGCCTTGGTCCGTACAATTGACCTTATTTTAGCACCCCAAAAACGTAATACTTCCAGATCAACTGTAATGTCAATTGTAAAGCACAATTTCTCCCCTTTCCAACAAAGTCAATGACATGCCCTCCACGCTGCAGGAAGAAGGCAATGAGCCCCGTCTGGTCTTTTTAAAAATGGCGGGTGGGGAAGAGAAACMAATGCGTGATAGTGAGAAGGAGAGATATCATGTGGAAACATTGCTTTTTTTCACTCGATCTGTCCAACTTATCACCTTATCGCCTCTAAAATGTAAATAAAACACTATAAAGAGTTTATATAATGTGTCATTACATACCTATTTGAAGGTTTGTGTCGAATTTTAATCGGGTTTTTAAGGCGGTGCTAAAGTGATCTTCAGAAGTAAACATTGCCTTTTGAGAGTGATGATCGCTTGCAGTGACGACGCAAAAAATGACTAGGTATCCCCCCTTACCCCCGTCACTGTCCATTTCTTGTTTTTAAACGACGAGAGAAGTGCTACACCTGGTGGAGAGAGATTATAAGACAGAAATAGTTGCTTTACACGTGCTGTACGTTACGGCATGACACGTCACGATGTAACGGAGGGTCAGTTTTTTTCTACTTTTCTCCAATACTATAGAGCCATTACCATGTCGATCAACGCTTGAATAGAAACGTAGTTCACAACTCAGATTTTGAAGTCAGCACAGTCGCTACAGTCCCATTAGTTTTTTTTGCAGCCTCGTTTGAATGTCGCGGTTGCGCACATTTGTACGGAATGGGGTGAGTTTACGTTACACTTAGCTAACTACCATACAATAGCCTACATTGCATATGAAGTGTGACTGGTTCGTCTATGGATGTACCGAGAAAATGCCCGCCTTTTTTGTTGGCTCCTCCGCTCTCTGACTGGCTCAAAGTCAAGTTGTTGGCCACTGACAAGCACTGCAATTATACATTAATGGTTGCTTTGCTGGCCCCTCAAAGAGGCATAATATACAGAGAACATGGGTAGGTATTCTGACGTGAGATCTGTACACCCAACTATGAGTCATTTAGTCATTTATTGATGTCATATTTTCAAGAAAATACAGCATTCAGTATTCAAATCTCAAGGCAGAATAATGCAGATGGTCTATGTGCTCAATTAAAATAAGTGCCATTGCAACATAGAGCACGTTTATCCCCTGGGGAAACAGTGGGAAACACTGGTGTACTCTAGACCCTCAAGCCAGACATACAACTGAGCCATGTTTGGACAAGAAACATGGTTGGACGACAAACATGTTTCAACTGCATTCCTGTAGTGCAATGTAATTAGCCAACAATAAATCAGTCGGAGTTTTCATTGTAAGGGAAACTATTGGGGAAAATGTAGATACCATTGACCAGCTGTTGCCACAAATTTATAAAATGCTGGACAAAAAAATTATAAAAAATTACCGATTGCAGTTTTAACGCAAGTCTGTTTTACATGTTTTGTTGGCAGAATAGCGCGGCCTCGACACTTAGACGCCAATGCCATGCCCTTTGGACATCTACATTTTAAACAGTCTAATAAAAGCCATTTAATATACACCACCACAAATGAATCCATTATTTTGTTTATGGCAGATCTTAAGAAACAGGATACAAAAAAATGTATTTCAAAAGAACAGAATAGCATACTTTGAGTTTAATGTAGCTTATGTTACTGTGCTTAGTCTACATGGCTATGCGCCATGACAATGAAATCAAAAAGTTAATTTGTTKATTTCGCAGACAAGACACGCTTATATTCCCCTGCCCTTATCACAGTCAACACACATATATTTTATAGTAAGAATGCAATCACAATATAACAGAATAAAATATAATTTTTCCTAAACAAACTATTGCTGAGTGTCGCAAGTCCTCACGTTTGGAATGAGTTGATCAGGTGGTTATTCTACAAAAAACTGTTATATTGAATAATTTTTTTAGAGTTGTTTGCCAAATGTAGTGTGTTAGAAACCTTAGAGTCTGCTCTTTCCGATGGTCTATAAGAAATCAAAAACTCTGGGCTGCATGGAACTCTGTAGGAGGATTTGAATAAAAGCATGTTCTCCGTTCCCTGCCTCTGTGTCAATTACAATTTCATCCACAATTTGTCAACTGATAATATTATAATCCAACAGACTATTGTAACTGCATGTCTAGATCTACACTGAGTGTACAAAACATTAAGGACACCTTCCTAATATTTAGAATATTGAGTTGCACCCCACCCCCTTTTGCCCTCATAACAGCCTCAATTAGTCTGGGAATGGACTCTACAAGGTGTCGAAAGCATTCCACAGGGATGCTGGTCCATGTAGACTCCAATACTTCCCACAGTCATGTAGATTCCAATGCCTTTGGGTGGTGGACCATTCTTGATACACACGGGAAACTGTACTACCATACCCCGTTCAAAGGCAATTAAATATTTTGCCCTCCCCATTCGCCCTCTGAATGGCACACATACACAATCCATGTCTCAATTGTCTCAAGGCTTAAAAAATCATTTGTTAACCTGTCTCCTCCCCTTTATCTATACTGATTGAAATTAATTTAACAAGTACGGGGTCATAGCTTTCACCTGGTCAGTTTATTTCATGGAAAGAGCAGGTGTCCTTAATGTTTTGTAAATTCAGTGTATTATTATATGTATGGAATTAGTTGTATGAAATTAGTTTCAATATACACTATATATACAAGAGTATGTGGACACCCATTCAAATTAGTGGATTTGGCTACTTCAGCCACAGCCGTTGCTGACAGGTGTATAAAATCGAGCACACAGCCATGCAATCTCTATAGACAAACATTGGCAGTAGAATGGCCTTACTTAAGAGCTCAGTGACTTTCAACGTGGCACCGTCATAGGATACCACCATTCCAACAAGACAGTTTGTCAAATTTCTGCCCTGCTAGCGCTGCCACGGTAAACTGTAAGTGCTGTTATTGTGAAGTGGAAATGTCTAGGAGCAACAACGCCTCAGCCGCAAAGTGGTAGGCCACACAAGCTCACAGCACAGGACAGCCAAGTGCTGAAGCGCATAAAAATTGTCTGTCTTCGGCTGCAACACTCACTACCGAGTTCCAAACTGCCTCTGGAAGCAACGTCAGCACAATAATTGTTTGTCTAGATTTTTATGAAGTGGGTTTCCAGCCACACAAGCTTAAGATCACCATGTGCAATGTCAAGCGTTGGCTGGAGTGGTGTAAAGCTCTCGGCCATTGCACTCTGGAGCAGTGGAAATGCGTTCTCTGGAGTGTTGAATCACCGCTTGTCCATCTGGCAGTTAACAGATGCCAGGAGAATGCCCGAATGCATAGTGCAAATTGTAAAGTTTGGTGGAGGAGGAATAATGGTCTGGGGATGTTTTTCATGGTTCGGGCTAAGACCCCTTAGTTCCAGTGAAGGGAAATTTTACCGCTACAGCATACAATGAGATTCTAGATCATTCTGTGCTTCCAACTTTGTGGCAACAGTTTGGGGAAGGCCCTTTCCTGTTTCAGCATGACAATGCCCCCGTGCACAAAGTGAGATCCATACAGAAATGGTTTGTCGAGATCAGTGTGGAAGAACATGACTGGCCTGCCCAGAGGCCTGACCTCAACCCCATCAAACACCTTTGGGATGAATTGGAACACCGAATGCGAGCCAGGCCTAATAGCCCAACATCAGTGCCCAACCTCACTAATGTTCTTGTAGCTGAATGAAAAAAAGTATCCTCAGCAATGTTCCATCATCTACTGGACAGCCTTCCCAGAAGAGTTGAGGCTGTTATAGCAGCAAAGGGGGGACCAACTCCATATTAATGGCTATGATTTTGGAATGAGATGTTCGAAGAGCAGGTGTCCACATCCTTTTTTAATGTAGTGAATGTGTTAGTAAATCTTTTTTTCCCAGCATTGTTGGCCACACACCTGCTGGCTTTGGTTAAGTCACTGGCAGTTTTCACTCTGAACACATTTACACTCAGACAGCAATCTTTAAAAGCCTTGACAAGCCTAATAGTCTTTGTGGATTACACAACCTAACATGAATGTTTTACAATAGTAACAAACATGAAACAACTCACAAGATGAAATGTTTTTTAGTAAATGTAGTAAGGGAGACTCTGCATTTACAGTAATGCTTAATAGACAAATATCTAACTGATTGAATTTGACAGAATTTTCAAATGTTTATAATAATGAACAATTCATTTCATTTCTGCTTTTAGTGCCATTCATTAGTTATAGCACTGATTATCTCTAAAGTAGAGATTTACTTTATCTGCTATCATAGGAGCCTTCTTAGCCTATCAAAAGTTGCCCATTCATGCATGTTAATTTCTCTCTAAACTATGTTGATATGGTGATACGTGTCACACACTTGCCATTTCAAGCGTTACAATAGTTGGCTTCCATTTAGAAGCAATGCGTGTTGAAATGGTTCTGCCGACACGGTCAGCACCTTATACTGTACTGCTTTGCACATCACTTGGACAGGCAGACATCCACTGGAGCTGTTCCAGTCAGCTCTGGGGGTACATTGAATGCCTTGCATTGAGGCTCAAAATGCAATTCTCATTTTAGAGTGTATAGCTATTCATATTTTTTTCATACTGACCCAAGTGGGAATCAAACCCACAAACCCACTTTTAATTTCAATTCGACCGCCTCTGCTGGTACTTGAAGTGTCGGTACTCATTTTACAGCATTATACAGTATCATATTTAAGAGCAAATATTCTATAGAAATATTGAGGTGGATGGGCTCAATTCAATTGATGCCTATTGTAGTTCACTGTAGCTACAGGAATTGTACAAGCGTAACAATTGCCATTATTATGTACTTTTCTAATAAAGGTAATAATGATAATAAACTGGATGTAGCACTTTTCCAGGTACTCAGGGTCCTTTTCATTTGTATTTATTATGGATCCCCAGTAGCTGCTGCCAAGGCAGCAACTACTCTTCCTGGGGTCCAGCAAAATTAAGGCAGTTTATAAAATGATTACAATCATTCACAGATTTCACAACACACTGTGCCCTCAGGCCCCTACTCCACCCCTACCACATATCTACAGTACTAAATCCATGTGTATGTGTGTGTATAGTGCATATGTTATCGTGTATGTGTGTGTGTATGTGTCTGTGCCTATGTTTGTGTTCCATAAGGTGTTTTTTAATCTGTTTTTTAAATAACATTTTACTGCTTGCATCAGTTACTTGATGTGGAATAGAGTTCCACGTAGTCATGGCTCTATGTAGTATTGTGTGCCTCCCATAGTCTGTTCTGGACTTGGGGACTGTGAAGAGACCTCTTGTGGCATGTCTTGTGGGGTATGCATGGGTGACCTAGCAGTGTACCAGTAGTTTAGACAGACAGCTCGGTGCAACATGTCAATACACATACACAAAGAGAGTTGAATCGGGAGTTAAACACCTCCCTCTGCAACTGGATCCTGGACTTCCTGAAGGGCCGCCCCCAGGTGGTAAAAGTAGGCAACAACACGTCTGCCACGCTGATCCTTAACACTGGGGCCTCTCAGGGGTGTATACTTAGTCCCCTCCTGTACTCCCTGTTCACCCACGACTGCGTGGCCAAACACGACTCCAACACCATCATTAAGTTTGCTGACCCGCCCCGACAACGACGAGACGGCCTTTGGGGAGGAGGTCAGAGAACTAGCCGTGTGGTGCCAGGACAGCAACCTCTCCCTCAATGTGAGGAAGACAAAGGAGCTGATCGTGGGATACAGGAAAAGGTGGGCCGAACAGGGCCCCCATTAACATCGACGGAGCGGGTCGAGAGTTTCAAGTTCCTTGGTGTCAACATCACCAACAAACTATCATGGTCCAAACATACCAAGATAGTCGTGAAGAGGGCACAACAAAACCTTTTCCCCCTCAGGAGCCTGAAAAGATTTGGCATGGGTCCCCAGATCCTCAAAAGGTTCTACAGCTGCACCATCGAGAGCATCCTGACCGGTTGCATCACCGCTTGGTATGGCAACTGCTCGGCATCTGACCGCAAAGCGCTACGGAGGGTAGTGCGTACGGCCCAGTACATCACTGGGGCCAAGCTTCCTGCCATCCAGGACCTATATAATAGGTGGTGTCAGAGGGAAGCCCTTAAAATTGTCAGAGACGGCGATTTGGGCCTGGTCTCAGAGAAGCAGTATATCCTTCGCTTCTGACTCATAAAAATAACATTTTTTGTCCAGTTCGAGTTGAGTAATCGCTGTTCTGATATCCAGAAGTTATTTATGGTCATAAGAGATGGTAGAAGCAACACTATGTACAACATAAGTTATATACAATGCAAATACAAAAAAAAAAAAAAAAACACACAAAATAACACAGTGTCACGCCCTGGCCTTAGTGATCTTTGTTTTCTGTAATATTTTGGTTAGGTCAGGGTGTGACAGGGGGGATGTTTGTGTGTATTTGTCTCGTCTTGGGTGGTTGTATGGCACAGGTGTCAAACTCATTCCACGGGGGGCCGAGTGTCTGCGGGTTTTCGCTCCTCCCTTGTACTTGATTGATGAATTAACGTCACTAATTAGTTAGGAACTCCCCACACCTGGTTGTCTAGGGCTTTATTGAAAGGAAAAACCAAAAACCTGCAGACACTAGGCCCTCCGTGGAATGAGTTTGACACCCCTGTTGTATGGTATAGGGTGTTTTGGTAGAGTGTATGGGTTTGTGTTGAGTGTAGGTGTCTAGGTAAGTCTATGGTTGCCTGAATGGTTCTCAATCAGAGACAGCTGTCATTCATTGTCTCTGATTGGGAGCCATATTTATGGCAGCCATAGGCATTAGGCTATTGTGGGTAATTGTCTATGTGTAGTGTTTAGTGTCAGCACTATTTTGTTTGATATAGCTTCACGGTCGTCTGTTGTTTTTGTTCGTTTGTTTCGTCTTTCTAATAAAAGGAAGATGTATTGTTATCACGCTGCGCCTTGGTCCTCTATTCAAAGTTACGACGATCGTGACACACAGTTGGTTAGGAGCCCATAAAACGACACCCATCCACTCCGGCACGATTATAGCACTGTTGTGTATGCTATTGCCCCACAGCTGACCAGGCTATTTCGGAGCTTCAATCTGCATTTATTGCCTTTGTTGAACTGAAATTAGTACTTAATGCAGGTAAAACGAAGTATATGTTATTTTCGTAAAATCTGATGATTTATGCATATTGAATGGTGCCCTTACAAATATCTAGGCATCTGGATTGATAATAGGCTTTCCAAAAATCATGTTGATGAGTAAGTTGTGAATTTAAGACATAAAATAGGCTTATTTTATAGGAACAGGTCATGCCTTTCGTTAAATAGCAGAATACAAATAATTCAGTTGACTTTCATTACGGTCTTAGACTATGGCGATATCGTCTATATGTTATGTAGTTGCCACTGTATTGAAGCCACTGAACGCAGTTTATGATAGCACATTACATTTTATTATGGGCAACAGTTTCAGCACACATCACTGCACTCTGTATCAGAAGGTAGGCTGGCTCTCTTTGAAGTCTTGTAGAAAGATGCATTGCACACTTCTTGTTTATAAAGCCCTATAGTATAAACTACCACCGTACCTCACTTCTCTGTTAGCTTGTATATTATGTAAGTTATCAGACACGGTCTCAAGGATTAAACCCCCTAGAGTCGATGTCCGCGTTCCCGTGGAAATCTAAATAGCCTTTAGTTTTTTTTTGCATGATGTTGCACTTTCGCATCTACGGTGAAAGGTGACAGAGCTAGAGCGATGGTGTCAGACCATGAGACATCGGTCTTCTCGAAAATCGGTCTTCTCACAAAATCTATGGAAAGATGAGACTCACGAAGACGATGGTGTTTTCCTTTCTGCTCTAAGACCCCCACAAGAGTCTTGGGACTCGTATGAAGTCGGTAAAGGCGATCTGCCAACTTCTGTCTGTAGCGTCCGAAAAGTTAAGGCAACACACTAATATGACCCCTGTGTGGAAAGGTGAGACTCTCATGAACACGTACATGTCTGCGTACACGCCAATAGGCCTCGCAAGACTTGTCTGAAGGTCACCCGGTAACAGTTGAAAAACAGTGGAAGTACTGTATACAGTATATGGACACTCTTTAGTGCCAAAAATAAAGGGTTAAATACATGTAAAAAAATATATACAAATGTTTCCTGATCTTTCTTATATCTCTCAGATATACAGTTGAAGTCGGAAGTTTACATACACTTAAGTTCGAGTCATTAAAACTCGTTTTTCAACTACTCCACAAATTTCTTGATAACAAATTATAGTTTTGGCAAATCGGTTAGGACATCTACTTTATGCATGACACAAGTAATTTTTCCAACAATTGTTTACAGACAGATTATTTCACGTAAAATTCACTGTATCACAATTCCAGTGGGTCAGAAGTGTACATACACTAAGTTGACTGTGCCTTTAAACAGCTTGGAGAAAATTAGCATTCCACACGGTCCCGTGTGGCTCAGTTGGTAGAGCATGGCGCTTGCAACGCCAGGGTTGTGGGTTCATTCCCCACGGGGGGACCAGGATGAATATGTATGAACTTTCCAATTTGTAAGTCGCTCTGGATAAGAGCGTCTGCTAAATGACTTAAATGTAAATGTAAAAGCTTCTGATAGGCTAATTGACATAATTTGAGTCAATTGGAGGTGTACCCTTGGATGTATTTCAAGGCCAACCTTCAAACTCAGTGCCTCTTTGCTTGACATCATGGGAAAATCAAAAGAAATCAGACAAGACCTCAAATTGTAGACCTCCACAAGTCTGGTTCATCCTTGGGAGCAAATTCCAAATGCCTGAAGGTACCACATTCATCTGTACAAACAATAGTACACAAGTATAAACACCATGGGACCACACAGCAGTCATTGCGCTCAGGAAGAAGATGCGTTCTGTCTCCTAGAGATGAACATACTTTGGTGCGAAAAGTGCAAATCAATCCCAGAACAACAGCATAGGACCTTGTGAAGATGCTGGAGGTAACAGGTACAAAAGTATCTATATCCACAGTAAAACAAGTCCTTAATTGACGTAACCTGAAAGGCCGCTCAGCAAGGAAGAAGCCACTGCTCCAAAACCGAAATAAAAAAGCCAGAATAAGGTTTGCAACTGCACATAGGGACAAAGATTGTACTTTTTGGAAAAATGTCCTCTGGTCTGATGAAACAAAAATAGAACTGTTTGGCCATAATGTCCATCATTATGTTTGGAGGAAAAAGGGAGACGTTTGCAAGCCGAAGAACACCATCCCAATCGTGAAGCACGGGGGTGGCAGCATCATGTTGTGGGGGTGCTTTGCTGCAGGAGGGACTGGTGTACTTCACAAAATAGATGACATCATGAGGATGGAAAATTAAGTGGATATATTGAAGCAACATCTCAAGACATCAGTCAGGTAGATAAAGCTTGGTCACAAATGGGTCTTCCAAATGGATATTGACCCCAAGCATACTTCTAAAGTTGTGGCAAAATGGCTTAAGGACAACAAAGTCAAGGTAATGGTCATCACAAAGCCCTGACCTCAATCCTATAGAAAATTTGTGGGCAGAACTGACAAAGTCACGTGCGACCAAGGAGGCCTACAAACCTGACTCAATTACACCAGCTAAGTCAGGAGGAATGGGCCAAAATTCACCCAACTTACTGTGAGAAGCTTGTGGAAGGCTACACAAAACGTTTGACCCAAGTTAACTTCTTAGAACTAGGGGGCGACATTTTCACTTTTGGATGAATTGGTGCCCAAATTAAACGGCCTCGTACTCTGTCCTAGATCATATGATATGCATATTATTATTACTATTGGATAGAAAACACTCTGAAGTTTCTAAAACTCTTTGAATTATATCTGTGAGTAAAACAGAACTCATATGGCAGGCAAACTTCCAAACAGGAAGTGAAAATTCTGAAATGGATTGCTGTGAAAGGCATCGCCTATTCAATTGCCTTATATTTATGGATCTGTATGCACTTCATACGCCTTCCACTAGATGTCAACAGGCAGTAGAACGTGGAATGAAGCGTCTAGCCTGATGTGGGACCGAATGAGAGCCTTTGGAGTGACAGGTCAGGCATATTGCCAGTTCTCGGCCACGCACATTGGGAATGTCATGTCCTTGTCTGTAATGCGTTAGATAGACATGAAGAAATGCTCCGTCTGGGACGTTATTGGATATATATGAGGAAAACATCCTGAAGATTGATTCTCAACTGAGTTTGACCAGTTTATTCGATTTGTAATATCACTTTTTGAAGTTTTCGTTCATTAGCGTAAAGTTCTATGGACACGTGAACTACACATGCTAGCCAAAGTTGCTAATTCGACAGAAGTAATGGACATTACAAAACAAAAAAACGATTTATTGTGGAACTAGGATTCCTGGCACTGCATTCTGATGAAAGATCTTCAAAGGTAAGGGAATATTTATGATGTATTTCTGTTGACTCCAACATGGCGGAGAATGGCTGAGCGCTGTCTCAGATTATTGCATGCTGTGCTTTTTACTAAAGTTATTTTTTAAATCTAACACAGCGGTTGCATTAAGAACAAATGTATCTGTAATTATATGTTAAACATGTATCTTTCATCAAAGTTTATGATGAGTATTTCTGTATTTCACGTGGCTATCTGTAATTACTTTCGCTATTTTGGAGCCATTTCTGAACATGGCGCCAATGTAAAACCACGATTTGTGGCTATAAATATGCACATAATCGAACAAAACATAAATGTATTGTATAACATGATGTCATATGACTGTCATCTGATGAAGTTGTTCAAAGGTTAGTGATTAATTMTATCTCTATTTGTGGGTTTTGTGAAAGCTATCTTTGCTGTGAAAAAATGGCTGTGTTTTTTGGGATATGGTGGTGAGCTAACATAAATATATGTTGTGTTTTCGCTGTAAAACATTTAAAAAATCGGACATGTTGGCTGGATTCACAAGATGTTTATCTTTCATTTGCTGTATTGGACTTGTGATTTCATGAAATTATATTATATTATATCCTTGTGGCGCTAGGCTAGGCTATGCTAGTCAGCGTTTCTGATGACAGTTATCTCGGAACCAGCAAATTTACACTGTTATACAAGCTGTACACTCACTACTTTACATTGTAGCAAAGTGTCATTTCTTCAGTGTTGTCACATGAAAAGATATACTCAAATATTTACACAAATGTGAGGGGTGTACTCACTTTTGTGATATACTGTATATATATACATCTTAAGAATATCATGGAATATAATTGAACATTTTCATTTCTTCATGCTTATCTCAGAGCAGCGCGAAACGGTGCTGAAATAGTTGTCCACAGCGGGTAACCTATATATAACCATATTCTGGAGATTATTTTGTTTTCAAAAAAATGAAAGTGAGCGGTTGTAATCTGAATAAAGGCCAAAATAGCATGAACATGCTGATGAATAAATACAATACTGTACAGTACATGATTTTACATTTGGATAATAAAGCTTTTGA
Organism: Salvelinus sp. IW2-2015; assembly: GCF_002910315.2. NCBI lineage: Eukaryota > Metazoa > Chordata > Actinopteri > Salmoniformes > Salmonidae > Salvelinus > Salvelinus sp. IW2-2015. The sequence continues at coordinate 19,303,404 of NC_036876.1, forward strand.
AGATATAAGCCACCTGCATTTGTTTATTAGGCTACTGTGCATTCTGACAAGTAAACGTAGCCTACAGTACATACTGTAGTAAACATGGGAAAGTGCCTAATTCCTTACAAAAGGGAGACTAGGCCATGACCTCAAGTACTCATTAACTCTGTCTTTAATGCTTTTTCGGGTTGCATTAGTCATGGACAGAAACTTCTGAGACACAGTATTAATGATGAACCCCCGGAGGTTCACTGGTAAGCCACATTTGCCTCGGGATCCATTCCAGTTTGTATTCTGTGCCAACTCGTGGTATCTCTCTTCGGTTACACATCCTTGGAATAGCAGAACAGCATAACGGTCCAGATGGCCCTTGCAGTGCCTGGTGAGCAGTTGGTCAAGTTCTGTTGTCAGAAGAGGAATGGAAATGTCAGGGTGCCAATGACCTGACGAACCAGCCAGGTATATTGACTCTGCCTGTCGGAGGTGCAGTTCCAGAGCTCACAGATATGCCTGGCATGGATTGTGACTCCATCTCGTTCCTCGCCCTCTTAAACGCATCATTCTCCGCATGACTCTCCACCAATGTCGCCTGGCTCTGGACCAATGCATCAACTGTCGCCCGTATCTCTGCCCTCAGATAATGTTTCTCTTTCTGCTGGTCTGCCTTTAATGACTCAATCTCGGTGAGAGAAATGGTAGATCAGTTAAGAATTAAAAGTGACTTCAACACACAAATGCTGTGTACACATTTTAAGAATTTCTTGGCAACCATGTAGTTCTTCGGTGCGACCCGTTGTCCAGCCCTTTGTTCACTGATCTCCATGGATGTGTTGTTGGCATGGTTGTATGCTCTGCAAAAATACATTTACGTTTGTTGTCCTTAAGCCATTTTGCCACAACTTTGGAAGTATGCTTGGGGTCATTGTCCATTTGGAAGACCCATTTGTAACAAAGCTTTAACTTCCTGACTGATGTCTTGAGATGTTGCTTCAATATAACCACATATTTTTCCTACCTCATGATGCCATCTATTTTGTGAAGTCCACCAGTCCCTCCTGCAGCAAAGCACCCCCACACCCCTGCCACCCCCGTGCTTCACGATTGGGATGGTGTTCTTGGCTTGCAAGCCTACCCCTTTTTCCTCCAAACATAACGATGGTCATTATGGCCAAACAGTTCTATTTTTGTTTCATCAGACCAGAGGATATTTATCCAAAAAGTACGATATTATTCCCCATGTGCAGTTGCAAACCATAGTCTGGCTTTTTTATGGTGGTTTTGGAGCAGTGGCATCAGTCATGCTGAGCGGCCTTGCAGGTTATGTCGATATAGGACTCGTTTTACTGTGAAAACAGATACTTTTGTACCTGGAGGAAATCTTCACAAGGTCCTTTGCTGTTGTTCTGGGATTGATTTGCACTTTCGCACCAAAGTACGTTAATCTCTAGGAGACAGAACGTGTCTTCTTCCTGAGCGGTATGATGGCTGCGTGGTCCCATGGTGTTTATACTTGTGTACTATTGTTTGTACAGATGAACGTGGTACCTTCAGGCGTTTTGAATTTGGTCCCAAGGATGAACCAGACTTGTGGAGGTCTACAATTTTTTTATGAAGTCTTGGCTGATTTCTTTTGATTTTCCAATGATGTCAAGCAAAGAGGCACTGAGTTTGAAGGTAGGCCTTGAAATACACCCACAGGTACACCTCCAATTGACTCAAATGATGTCAATTAGCCTATCAGAAGCTTCTAAAGCCATGAAATCATTTTCTGGAATTTTCCAAGCAGTTTAAAGGCACAGTCAACTTAGTGTATGTAAACGTCTGACCCACTGGAATTGTGATAGGGTGAACTATAAGTGAAATTATCTGTCAGTAAATAATTGTTGGAAAGATTACTTGATGTCCTAACCGACTTGCCAAAAGTATATTTTGTTAACAAGAAATGTATGGAGTGGTTGAAAAACTAGTTTTAATGACTCCAACCTAAGTGTATGTAAACTTCCGACTTCAACTGTACATATGAAATGAGTAAAGCAGAAAGCAAACATTATTAAAGTGACTAGTGTTAACTAATAATTCCATGTATATGTACAGTATATAGGGCAGCTGCCTCTAAGGTGCAGGGTTGAGTGGTAGCCGGCTAGTGATGGCTATTTAACAGTCTGATGGCCTTGAGATAGAAGCTGTTTTTCAGTCTCTCGGTCCCAGCTTTGATGCATCTGTACTGACCTCGCCTTCTGGATGGTAGTTGGGTGAACAGGCCGTGGCTTGGGTGGTTGATGTCCTTGATGATCTTTTTAGCCTTCTTATGACATTGAGTGCTGTAGGTGTCCTGGAGGGCAGGTAGTGTGCCCCCGGTGATGCGTTGGGCAGACCGCACCACCCTCTGGAGAGCCCTGCGGTTGCAGGCAGTGAAGTTGCCGTACCAGGTGGTGATACAGCCTGACAGGATGCTCTCGACTGTGCATCTGTAAAAGTTTGTGAGGGTCTTAGGGGCCAAGCCAAATTTCTTCAGCATCCTGAGGTTGAAGAGATGCTGTTGCGTCTTATTCACCACACTGTCTGTGTGGGTGGACCATTTCCACTGTCTACATAAAATGGTTATGTCAAAGTCCAAAAAAGTTGAGATGACAAATCCCCTGTAGAATTTGAATGCTGTCTTTGATCTAGTAACAGAACCTTGTCAAAAGGCATCGGGACACCTTTTATCATATATACATAGCAAAAAGAGTTGACCATTCCCTACACATAAAGGTCAAAAGCAATCACCACAGAGGCTCAGTGGACCAATAACACACACTGTGCTTTTGTCTACCTACACTTATACACAGATGTGTAGATAGAATAGGACCCTTCTCTACATCAACATTCAACAATATTTAACAGTCGTTAGTGAGTCACAGTCGTTAGTGTTTACATGCCTTTTACCTACTGACAGTCAACACCACATGTATTTTGACCATATAGCAAAAAATAATATTTTTGCTTTATACTCCAGGATTTTATGATTTGAGATCAAATGTTTCATATTAGGTGACAGCTTTTACATTATTTAATGGAATTTTCATACATATTCTTACTGTTTATAAATGGAAGTACTTTATGTATACTATATATACAAGAGTATGTGGACACCCCTTCAAATTAGTGGATTCGGTTATTTCATCCACAGCCGTTGCTGACATGTGTATAAAATCGAGCACACAGCCAAGCAATCTTCATAGACAAACACTGATAGTAGAATGGCCTTACTGAAGAGCTCAGTGACTTTCAACGAGGCACTGTCATAGGATGCCACCAACAAAGGCTCAGCCTTGAATTGGTAGGCCACACAAGCTCACAGAAAGGGGCCACTGAGTGCTGACAGTCCGACTGACAAATCTGGGTTTGCAGGTGCCATGAGAATGCTACCTGCCCGAATGCATAGTGCCAAAGTTTGGTGGAGGAGGAATATTGGTCTGGGACAGTTTTTCATGGTTTGGGCTAGGCCCCTTAGAAATCTTAACACTACAGCATACAATGACATTCTAGACAATTATGTGCAGGGCCTTCCCTAAACAGTTTGGGAAAGGCCCTTGCCTGTTTCAGCATTACAATGCCCCCGTGCACAAAGCGAGGTCCATACAGAAATGGTATTTTGAGATCGTTGTGGAAGAACTTGACTGGCCTGCACAGAGGCCTGACCTCAACCCCATCGAACAAGCCAGGCCTATTCGCCCAACATCAGGGCCCAACCTCACTAACGCTCTTGTGGCTGAATGGAAGCAAGTCCCCGCAGCAGTTCCAATATCTAGTGAAAAGAATGGTCCACCACCCAAAGGACATCCAGCCAACTTGACACAACTGTGGGAAGCATTGGAGTAAACATGGGCCAGCATCCCTGTGGAATGCTTTCGACACATTGTAGAGTCCATGCCCCGACGAATTGAGGCTGTTCTGAGGGCAAAAGGGGGGTGCATCTCAATATTAGGAAGGTGCTCCTAATGTTTTGTACACTCATTAAAGTAGCCACAAGTTTAGTATTTGGTCCAATTTACCTTGCACACAATTACTACATCAAGAATGTCACTCTAAACTTGTTGCATTTGCAGTTTGCATTTGCAACTAGGTTTGGTTGTATTTCGGATTATGTTCTGCCTTATAGAAACTATTGTCATTTCATATGAAACATTGGTCTCAAATCCAAAATGCTAGAATATAGAGGCAAATTTAAAATGTTAGCTTCACTGTCCACATACATACGGATACGGTGTTAACTGTATACAATTATGTAGACTCAGCCATATCATCCTGAGCTATCAGAGATGGCAAGTGGCGCAGATACTTTTTCAGGTCTGTAAAGTGTTATATTAAGGTTGTCCATTCCATACTAATCAAATGGTTGAACCGCATGATGGTGTCAAAGTCGATATTAAATAACTTGCTGAAAAACAAGAGCTGCTAAGGGGCACCATGGGAAGAACAGACAGACATCTTAAAGGCCAAACTTAATGTTGTCACACTGCCGGGAGCTTTGCTAAGTCAGAGCTTCCTTTGTGAACAGAAATAAATGCTGTCATATCAAATACAGGTTTACTTTATTTTGACAAGTACAGCCAGAGGACATACATTGTTATGCATGTGAGTCTGTTTGTGACTGTTTATTACACTAGAGTGATTAGAATATTTACTAAATATTCCTGCTTTCACACACACACACCCACAAATGTATTATTTGTGACATATACAATACACACACGCAAACAGGCCACATACACACACCTTTTTAACATTAAACCTGTCTTCTCTTGAGATTAAAGTCACATTTACAGTTTTACTGCAAGATATTAATATGCCACGTTGATGTTTGTTCTTCAAAATATGTATTTTATTGGCTCTGTGGCTGTGTACACTAAGGGTAAGGAATACTTTGTGTCATTTTGTAATTTGGGTGAATTTGACTGGCCTGCACAGAGCCCTTTAACAGTTCAGCCTGTCAATCAATCACTGTGGGTGGGATTGTCAGGGAGTCACAGCGTTGGTAGGGTTTCAGACCTGTCAATCAATCACTGTGGGTTGGAATTTGAGGGAAGGCGGTAGATTAGTAATCTAGTCAGAAAAACTAGTCTAGTCTACTCTTTCAATTTAGTTTATTGTGTCAAAAACCTAATAAAAAATGTTGTGTTCTGTTGAGAAACAATACAGAATTGCAGGAAATGTGTTTTAAAAACGCTAAAATGTTCAGGGGGAGGACCGGGGAGGACCCTTCGGCAGATTGAGCACCCCCACTTTTATACAAAGTCAGGCACAGGAATGATTGAAGAATGAAGTAAGTGCTAAACATAGAAAAGCAGCCGTAGACTACTCCATTGATAAGATGGAGAGAGAATGGCTGCCGTTTTATGGGCTTTTAACCAACCGCGCTATTTATTATTATAATTTTTTTTAATTTAAACTTTTATGTTGCTGCTTCCGTCTCTTATGACCAAAAATAACAGCGATTACTCCCCTTGAACTGGACAAAGAATTTCTCTTTAATGAGTCAGACGAAAGGGATTTACTCCAGACACCCAAACAGGCCCTCATCCCCGTCATTCGCAGGTGAAAGAGACGGAAAAAATATTGCGGAAAGAGATCGGGGTGCCTTGTGAGGATCCGCTGACGAGTGGCTAATCTGCCCTTGCCATCCGTACTACTGGTCAACGTACAATCGCTGGAAAATAAATTGGACGACCTAAAAGCATGTATATCCTCCCAACGGGACATTAAAAACTGTAATATCTTATGTTTCACCGAGTCGTGGCTGAACGACGACATGAATAACATACAGCTGTTGGGTTATACACTGCATTGGCAGGATAGAACAGCAGCCTCTGGTAAGACAAGGGGTGACGGTCGATGTAGATTTGTAAACAACACCTGGTGCACGATATCTAAGGTTTTGCTCACCTGAGGTAGAGTATCTCATGATAAGCTGTAGACCATACAATCTACCGAGAGAGTTTTCATCTGTATTTTTTGTAGCTGTCTACATACCACCACAGACCGATGCTGGCACTAAGACAGCACTCAATGAGCTGTATACCTCCATAAGCAAACAGGAAAACACTCATTCAGAGGCGGCGCTCCTAGTGGCCGGGGACTTTATTGCAGGGAAACTTAAATCTGTTTTACCTCATTTCTACCAGCATGTTAAATGTGCAACCAGAGGAAAAAAACACAGAGACGCATACAAATCTCTCCCTCGCCCTCCATTTGGCAAATCTGACCATATTTCTATCCTCCTAATTCCTACTTACAAGCAAAAATTAAAGCAGGAAGCACCAGTGACTAAATAAATAAAAAAGTGGTCAGATGAAGCAGATGCTAAGCTACAGGACTGTTTTGCTAGCAAAGACTGGAATATGTTCCGGGATTCTTGGCATTGAGGAGTACACCACATCAGTCACTGGCTTCATCAGTAACTGCATCGAGTTCCTGTGTTCCAGAACGCCAAGGTAACCTGTCTAAATGACTACCGTCCCATAGCCATGAAATGCTTTGAAAGGCTGGTCATGGCTCACATCAACCCAGAAACCCTGGACCCACTTCAATTCACATACCGCCCCAAAAGATCCACAGATGACGCAATCGTTATTGCATTCTGCTAAGGAACCTGGGACTGAACACCTCCCTCTGCAACTGGATCGTTGACTTCCTGATGGGCCTCCTTCAGGTGGTGAGGTTAGGCAACAACACATCCACCACACTGACCCTCAACACAGGGGCCCCTCAGGGGTGCGTGCTTAGTCCCCTCCTGTACACCCTGTTCACCCACAACTGCGTGGTTGCGCATGACTCCAACACCATCATTACGTTTTCTGATGACACGAATGTGGTAGGCTTGATCACCGACAACGATGAGAAAGCCTATAGGGAGAAGGTCAGAGACCTGGCATTGTGGTGACAGGACAGCAATCTCCCCATCAATGTCAGCAAGACAAAGGAGTTGATCGTGGACTACAGGAAACAGAGCATGCTACCATTCACATCGACGGGGCTGTAGTGGAGTAGGTCGAAAGCTTCAAGTTCCTCAGTGTCTACATCAATAAGGATCTATCATGGTCCACACACACCAACAGAGTCATGAAGAGGGCCTGACAATGCCTCTTCCCCCTCAGGAGGCTGAAAAGATTTGGCATGGGCCCTCAGATCCTCAAAATGTTCTACAGCTGCACCATTCGGTGCATCTTGACTGGCTGCATCACGGCTTGATACGGTAACTGCTTGGCATCCGTCCGCAAGGGGCTACAGAGGGTAGTGCGTACGGCCCAGTACATCACAGGACCTCTATAACAGACGGTGTCAGAGGAAGGCCCTATAAATTGTCAAAGACTCCAGCCACCCAAGTCATAAACTGTTCTCTCTGCTACCGCACGGCAAGCAGTACCGTAAGTCTGGAACCAAAAGGAACCGGAACAGCTTCTGCCCCCAAGCCATAAGACTGGTAAATAGTTAGTTAAATACCAAAGGGGAGTACATGATGCTGCGGAGCTGAGCAGACGCAGACAAACCGAGCTCTTCAAAGTTATTCTATAATTACCTAAATAACAACGTTGAAACAATATTCCAACATCGGCTGATAAATTGTCAAGTACTTACCTTCCCAAAGAGCCATGGACCTCCGGCCGAGAGGCAAGAAGGACAACCAAAACGTTGTTGATTCCCAAGATAACGATAATGCTACAGTTAGCAAGATTAGCATTAGCCCTCATAACTCAGACAACAGTTACAGACATGCTTGCTACTCTCCTCCGGGAAATTCAGGATGGTAACAAAGGTCTTTCTCAGAAAATTGACAAGAAATCGGCTGAACTCTATTCTTCCATTGACGACCTGAAATCCTCCATAAATGATCTCCTTTTGAGAACGACTGAGGCTGAGTTGCGCATTAGCACAGTTGAAGATACCATCACTCGACATGACCAGGTTCTGATGCAACTGCAGAAAGACAATGCCTACCTCAAAAACAAGGTAGTCCAGATGGAGAACCATCTGTTGGAAATCGAACACGCCCACACAGAACATCAGCACCTGAAACCCCAGCCAGATGGGCCCCCACGTGCCGTCCTGATCAGGTTCCTCTGTTTCCAGGACAGATAGAAGATACTGCAACTCACAAGAGCCAAAGGGGACATCACCATCGATGGCAAGAAGGTCAGCCTTTTCCCAGATATGAGCGTGGATCTCGCCAGACGTCGCAAGCAGTTCAGACCTGCCGCCAAAGCACTGAAGGAGAAGAARATCACCGGCTACCTCATCCACCCTGCACGGATGAAAGTTCAGTACAAAGGCCGAAGCCATCTCTTCAACACACCGGGAGAAGTGTTCACTTTTCTCAAAGAACTGAACCGCGTATGAATCAGGATGGCCTCTCTGGGGGATAAGATGCAGTATGTTTGTTTTTTCTTATCCATGCTGTCCTGGGACTGAACTGCTGATATCTTCTTGGAATTTGGATCCGTTTACCCTGCTATCCGGTCGCTATAATTGATTTGTACATTTTCAACTAACCGTTTTTTTCCTGGGGTGAGTTCTATTACATTTACAGGAGAGTATATTTTGGTTTAGTCAATATCCACTGGGCGAAGCAAATTAGTGGGCTTAGGCCCACTGCTTTCCCCCCCATTTATGTTTCTCCTCTCCTGAAAAGAGACTCAAGCAGCCCTTACCTTGGGCAGTAAATATTCAGCCATAAATGTCTAGTCACAACATTTGTTTTCAACTTAGAGAGCTCGCAGGTTTTAGTTTACGCCAAGGTTTAACTAGTAAGAGCAAGATGGAAAGCAAGCAACTACTTATCTCTACAAGTGTATTCATGTTTGATTGTTGAGATTGTGGTTTTAGTCTGACAATCGGGGTGTTTATTGTTGTTTCCTTCCTAAAGAGACAAATAGGTCTCTTCAGTGTTCAAACTAAAGTTGAAACATTACCTGACTATTTACATATGAGAGATTTCCATTCAGTTATGTATTTGAAACCCAACCTATGCTTAATCCACTAAAATATGTCACATTCAACGTAAAAGGTCTTAACAGCCCGATTAAAAGGAAAAGAGTCTATACATACCTTAAGAAATTAAAGGCTGACATTGTGTTTTTACAAGAAACACATCTTACAGCCAGTGAACACAAGAAATTGAAGAGGGAATGGGTAGGACAAGTTTTTGCGTCCTCTTAACTCCAAAGCAAGAGGAACTGCAATTTTGATAAGCAGACACATCCCCTTCTGCGTCAACAACACCATCTCTGATCCCTCMGGCAGGTTTGTTTTGGTGCAGGGGCATATGTTTTTGGAGTCTTAGACCCTATTGAATATTTATGCTCCTAACTTCTATGACCATATGTTTAATCCGAATGTCTTCCTTCAGGTTACTCAAGCACCACCAGGATGGTTACTGGTTGGAGGAGATTTAAATTTTTGTTTAGAAACAGTTCTTGATAGGTCCTCTGATAAACCCTCACTTCTTACCAAAGCTGGCAAGCTCACCATGTCATTCATGAAAGATCTTAATTTGCTAGACATCTGGAGACAGGTACATCCACAGGATAGGGACTACTCTTTTTATTCACACCCACACACACGCATAGATCACTTTTTACTATCGACCCAACTGTTTCATAGAGTGTTAGATATCGAGTATCTCCCCAGATTGCTAAGTGACCATTCTCCTCTGGTATTATCAATCTCCATTCCTACCAAGGTAAATGGAGCATATAGATGGAGACTAAATTCTACACTCCTGAAGCAACCTGAATTGTGTGCATTCATCAAAGAGCAGATCAATATTTTTACTTTGACAAACAAACCCTCCGCTCCTGACAGTTTCATTCTTTGGGACACATTGAAAGACTATCTGAGGGGACAGATAATTTCCTATACTAAAGGGTTGAAGAGAAAACACGGTGCGGAACTGAATGTCGTTGAATCTGAAATCTCGACTAAAGGCCCGAACTAAAGATCTATACAGGCTTTTGGTAAATAAAAAACTGAAATATAATACTCTGAACACATATCAAGCTGAGAGGGCCATCACTAAATCAAAACAGCGTTACTATGAGCTTGGAGAGAATGCACACAAAGTATTGGCATGGCAACTGAAAGCATAGGAAAGTAAGAAGACAATTAATGCTATAGAAACTCTTACTAATGAGATATCTTTCGACCCTACTGAAATTAATGATACTTTTAAGAAATACTACGAAGACCTCTACACTTCCCAATCAAGCGATGATCTATCAGAGATCAACTCCTTTCTCTCCTCTCTCAACCTCCCATGCCTGTCAGAGGAAGACAGAGAGCACCTGAGTGAACAGTTCTCAGTTCCTGAATTGTTGGAGGCCATTAAAACCTTACCTTCTAATAAATCTCCTGGGGAGGATGGCTTCCCTCCAGTTCTATAAAGAATTTAGGGAGCCGTTGGTCGCCTAACTTATGGAGGTACTTAAAAAAGCCAGGGAGGACAACTGCTTTCCAGAGTCTTTCTCTCAAGCAGTGATTACTYTAATCCACAAGAAAGGGAAAAACCTGCTAAAGTGCGCCTCCTATAGACCAATCTCTCTCCTTAACACAGATTGTAAACMGGTCACCAAGATGCTATCTAAGAGATTGGAGTCATGTCTTCCCCTGTTGGTCAACCCAGATCAGACTGGCTTCATAATTAATAGATTGTCCTCCAATAATCTCAGAAGGTTCTTTGATATAATTCACCTTGCTAACAAAAACAAAATACCTAGTGTCGCAGTKTCCCTCGACGCTGAAAAGGKCTTTGATAGGGTTGAATGGCCATACCTCTTTCGCYTCTTGGAAAAGTTTGGTTTAGGTACCYTGTTTGTAAATTTGATAAAWTCACTCTACAAATCTCCTAAAGCTAGGATTGCTACCAATGGGATTACTTCCTCCTCTTTCCCTCTCTATAGGGGGAACAGACAAGGTTGCCTAATTAGCCACCACCTCTTTGCCCTCGCCATCGAACCGTTGGCTGAGGCTATTAGAACGTGCCCTGACATACATGGCTTTGAGGTGGGCCCCCAATCCCATAAATTATCACTCTTTGCGGACGACCTTATCTTATTTCTAACGAACCGAGAACATTCCCTCTCTCACTTGCAGATCCTACTACAGTGTTATAGTTCTTTCTCTGGATATAAGATCAATTTTTATAAGCGAAATCTTACCGTTGTCTGTCTTTGACCACCATAACATCAAGCACAAGTTTCCTTTTAGATGGTCACCTATGGGCTTCACATATTTGGGCATAATGGTGGATGGTAACCTGAAGAACCTCTATAAACTCAATCTAGCCAGCTTGTTGCAAAAGGTGGAGGGTGACATGTGTAAATGAATGGACTTGCCTCTCACTCTACTGGGTAGAATAATGTAATTAAAATGAATGTCCTGCCCAGATTTCTATATTTGTTTCAATCTCACCCTATCCCTGTGCCCGCAGCATTATTTTCCTCTCTCGACAAGCTGACCAGATGGTTTATCTGGCACGGCAAAACCCCTAGGGTTGGCCTGGATAAACTGACCCTTGATTACGGTCAAGGGGGCTTAAACCTCCCCAATTTTAGAATGTATTACTGGTCTGCACAGTCTAGGTTTCTGGCTCAGAGGTTTGACAATGGTCCCTCTCCCTCATGGTTGAACACTGAAATGTTTGAGGTAAATGATGATCCTGGGGCAGAATTGTTTTAAAAATGGGACAGAAAATGTATAAAAACCATCACAGACAACCCTTTAATAATAAATGATCTTCCGGCGCCGATAGAGATGGCAGCCTCGCTTCGCGTTCCTTGGAAAATATGCAGTATTTTGTTTTTTTACGTGTTATTTCTTACATCGGTACCCCGGGTAATCTTAGGTTTCATTACATACAGTCGGGAGGAACTACTGAATATACGATTAACGTCAACTCACCATCGTTCCTACCAGGAATATGACTTTCCCGAAACGGATCCAGTGTTTTGCCTTCCACACAATACAAGGGATCTGATCCCAGCCGGAGACCCTGTGCGACGCCGGAAAAGGGGAAAACGTGGCGGTCTCGTGGTCAGGCTTCGGAGACGGGCACATCCGCGCTCCACTCCCTAGCATACTACTCGCCAATGTCCAGTCTCTTGACAATAAGGTTGATGAAATCCGAGCACGGGTAGCATTCCAGAGAGACATCAGGGATTGCAACGTGCTCTGCTTCACGGAAACATGGCTAACTCAAGGACGCTAACGGAGTCGGCAGCCAGCTGGTTTCTCCATGCATCGCGCCGACAGAAACAAACATCTTTCCGGTAAGAAGAGGGGCGGGGGGTATGCCTTATGATTAACGAGAAGGTGGTGTGACCATCATAATAACACACAAGAACTCAAGTCGTTCTGTTCACCTGATCTAGAACTCCTCACAATCAAATGTCGACCGCATTATCTACCAAGGGAATTCTCGTCAATCATAATCACAGCCGTATACATTCCCCCCAAGCAGACACATCGATGGCCCTGAACGAACTTTATCTGACTCTTTGTAAACTGGAAACACACACCCTGAGGCTGCTTATCATCGTAGCTGGGGATTTTAACAAGGCTAATCTAAAAACAAAACTCCCTAAATTCTATCAGCATATCGATTGTGCTACCAGGGCTGGAAAAACACTGGACCATTGCTACATAATTTCCGCGACGCTTACAAGGCCCTCCCCCGCCCCCTTTCGGAAAAGCTGACCACGACTCCATTTTGTTGATTCCTGCCTACAAACAGAAACTCAAACAACAAGCTCCCGCGCTCAGGTCTGTTCAACGCTGGTCCGACCAATCTGAATCCACGCTTCAAGACTGCTTCGATCACGCGGATTGGAATATGTTCCGCATCGCGTCACAACAATATTGAAATATGCTGTTCGGTGAGCGAGTTCATTAGGAAGTGTTTGACGATGTCGTACCCACAACAACGATAAAAACATTCCAAACCAGAGAACCGTGGATTGACGGCAGCATTCGCGTGAAACTGAAAGCGCGAACCACTGCTTTTAACCAGGGCAAGGTGACCGGAAGCATGACCGAATACAAACAGTGTAGCTATTCTCTCCGCAAGGCAATCAAACAGGCTAAGTTCAGTACAGAGACAAAATCGAGTCGAAATTCAACAGCTCAGACACAAGAGGTATGTGGCAGGGTCTACAGTCAATCACGGATTACAAAAAGAAAACCAGCCCCGTCGAGACCAGGATGTCTTGCTCCCAGACAGGCTAAACAACTTTTTTGCCCGCTTTGAGGACAATACAGTGCCACTGACACGGCCCCCTACCAAAACCTGCGGGCTCTCCTTCACTGCAGCCGAGGTGAGTAAAACATTTATGTTAACCCTCGCAAGGCTGCAGGCCCAGACGGCATTCCCAGCCGCGTCTCAGAGCATGCGCAGACCAGCTGGCTGGTGTGTTTACGGACATATTCAATCAATCCTTATCCCAGTCTGCTGTTCCCACATGCTTCAAGAGGGCCACCATTGTTCCTTTTCCCAAGAAAGCTAAGGTAACTGAGCTAAACGACTATCGCCCCGTAGCACTCACTTCCGTCATCATGAAGTGCTTTGAGAGACTAGTCAAGGACCATATCACCTCCACCCTACCGGACACCCTAGACCCACTCCAATTTGCTTACCGACCCAATAGGTCCACAGACGACGCAATCGCAACCACACTGCACACTGCCCTAACCCATCTGGACAAGAGGAATACCCATGTGAGAATGCTGTTCATCGATTACAGCTCAGCATTTAACACCATAGTACCCTCCAAACTCGTCATCAAGCTCGAGACCCTGGGTCTCGACCCCCGCCTGTGCAACTGGGTCCTGGACTTCCTGACGGGCCGCCCCCAGGTGGTGAGGGTAGGCAACAACATCTCCACCCCGCTGATCCTCAACACTGGGCCCACAAGGGTGCGTTCTGAGCCCTCTCCTGTACTCCCTGTTCACCCACGACTGCGTGGCCATGCACGCCTCCAACTCGATCATCAAGTTTGCGGATGACACTACAGTGGTAGGCTTGATCACCAACAACGACGAGACGGCCTACAGGGAGAGGTGAGGGCCCTCGGAGTGTGGTGTCAGGAAAAATAACCTCATACTCAACGTCAAAAAACAAAGGAGATGATGTGGACTTCAGGAAACAGCAGAGGGAGCACCCCCTATCCACATCGACGGGTCAGTAGTGGAGAAGGTGGAAAGTTTTAAGTTCCTCGGTGTACACATCACGGACAAACTGAATTGGTCCACCCACACAGACAGCGTTGTGAAGAAGGCGCAGCAGCGCCTCTTCAACCTCAGGAGGCTGAAGAAATTCGGCTTGTCGCCAAAAGCACTCACAAACTTCTACAGATGTACAATCGAGAGCATCCTGTCGGCTGTATCACCGCCTGGTACGGCAACTGCTCCGCCCAGAACCGTAAGGCTCTCCAGAGGGTAGTGAGGTCTGCAGAACGCATCACCAGGGGCAAACTACCTGTCCTCCAGGACACCTACACCACCGATGTCACAGGAAGGCCATAAAGATCATCAAGGACAAACACCACCCAAGCCACTGCCTGTTCACCCCGCTATCATCCAGAAGGCGAGGTCATTACAGGTGCATCAAAGCAGGACCGAGAGACTGAAAAACAGCTTCTATCTCAAGGCCATCAGACTGTTAAACAGCCACCACTAACATTTAGCGGCCGCTGCCAACATACTGACTCAACTCCAGCCACTTTAAAAATGGGAATTGATGGAATTATGTAAAAATGTACCACTAGCCACTTTAAGCAATGCCACTTAATACAATGTTTACATACCCTACATTACCCATCTCATATGTATATACTGTTACTCTATATCATCTACTGCATCTTGCCATCTTTATGCAATACATGTACCACTAGCCACTTTAAAACTATGCCACTTTATGTTATCATACCCTACAGTACTCATCTCATATGTATATACCGTTCTCTATACCATCTACTGCATCTGCCATGCCGTTTTTACCACCACTCATCCATATATCTTTTATGTACATATTCTTTATCCCTTCACACTTGTGTGTGTGGTGTAAGGTAGTAGCGTGGAATTGTTAGGTTAGATTACTGTTGGTTATTACTGCATTGTCGGAACTAGAAGCACAAGCATTTCGCTACACTCGCATTAACATCTGCTAACCATGTGTATGTGACTAATAAAATTTGATTTGATTTGATTTAATACATTCATGCATGTGCTTGTTCAGACGAGAGGGATTTCTTTCCCCTAAAACCCCTTTATGGAACAATAGATTGATTCCTATGTTTTTCAAGAATAGTAACTTTAGACCATGGTCTGATAAGGGTATCACTCTTCTGGAACATTTGTTATGAGGAGGGAGTTCTTATGTCTTTTGATCAGCTGAAACAGAAATACCACTTGCCTAACAGGGACTCTTTAGCTACCTACAACTACGAAACTTTATTAGAGTGACTCTCAAGGGACAATGGAACCTACCTAAGATGTCACCTATTGAAACAACTCTGCCACGCAGACCAACCACTGTTCAAGACCATTTCCCGTGTTTACGATGCTCTTATGTCAGGACTAACACTGCCTGAGCTAGATAAACCCCGACTTAGATGGGAAAAAGGGTATCTGGGTATTGATCTTGATGAGGGTCTATGGAGTGCCCTATGCAGGGATGGTGTTACTTCCACATTGAACTCCAGATACAGAGTTTAATTTCCTCCATCAGCTCTATATCACCCCATTTAGACTGCACAAGTTCAACCCTGATATCTCCTCCTATGTTTTAGATGTGGCTCAAATGAAGGAACATTCCTCATTCCACTTGCAGTGTTCAAAACTACACAGTTTCTGGCAGGGGGTATGCGATATCATATCTTCAATTCACGGGGTTGCATTCCCTTTAGACCTGGAGGTCTGTCTACTGGGTAACTTTTTTAACTCGAATCTCAGGCAAAGCCATACTAATAAGCTAACAGAAATATTGCTAGCGATTGCCAAAAAATGTAATTGCTTGAAATGGAAATCGGATTCCCCCTGCCAGTTGCAATGTGGCTATCGGAAGTTAATAGTTGTATCCCACTGGAGAAAATCACTTACTGCTTGAGGATAGGTTAGAGACATTTTACAGAATTTGGCAACCTTTTATTGACTATGTGGAGAATCACCACTCACATCACATCGATTGAATCTCAATATAATCCTCACATAATGTTTCACACGTAATGTATAATATGTAGCTTACGCCAGATGACCATATGATCCAATGTCTCATTATTATTTTTTATTAAACTTTTTATCATGACTTATGTGTATGTTTGTATATATAATTATTCATATTTTTTTACGCTAGTCTGTTGCTGTCACTTTGTCAAATTGTTATCTAATATCTTTTCACTTTTGTTTTGAATGTTCTTAACTGGAAAATGCCAAAAATCAATACATTTAAATACATTTAGTTAACCAAACCCGGACAATCTGCATTGACCCTTTTGCACTCACTTTTTTGACTCATCACATACACTGCTGCTACTGTTTATTTATTCCTAGTTATATGTACATACTGTATATCTACCTCAATTACCTCGTACACCTGGACATCAACTCGGTACCCCTCACACTACCAAGTTATCGTTACTCATTGTGTATTTATTATTACTTTTATTATTATGAGTTGTTACTTTTCTATTATTTCTCTATTTTCTCTCTCTCTGCATTGCTGGGAAGGGTCTATAAGTAAGCATTTCACTGTTAGTCTACACCTTTTGTTTATGTGACGAATAACATTTTATTTTGATTTCATTTCAATTCAAAGTTCAAATTCGCTAGTCAGAAAAGTCTGTATAGACTTTTCTCGCTAGAATGAACGATATGCATCTTCTAGTGATCTATCACAAAGTGAGCGATGAGGGGAAGCGCTGATGGTTTGTCAGTCTGCTGTCTGTCCCACCTCTCAGTACCCATGGAATTTTGTGCGCTGTGGTTGGCTACAGTCAAATTTAATTTCACAGAGGAGGGAGAGTAGGATGCTTCTTCATCATCTCCTGTGTGTGAATGTATACGTTACATGTAATGGGATGAGTTAAAATCCAAATATTTATTGTTTTGTGGCACATTCATTTATTTTCATTAATTTATTGAACTTTTAACCCTCACACTACCAATATATTTTACATACATGGATTACCAAATGGGCTCATTATGACCCCATGGCCCATTCCTCCTGACAGAGCTGGTATAACTGAGTCAGGTTTGTAGGCCTCCTTGCACGCACACGCTTTTTCAGTTCTGCCCACATATTGACTGTAGGATTGAGGTCTGGGCTTTGTGATGGCCACTCCAATACCTTGACTTTGTTGTCCTTAAGCAATTTTGCCACAACTTTGGAAGTATGCTTGGTGTCATTGTCCATTTGGAAGACCCATTTGCGACCTATCTTTAACTTCCTGACTGATGTCTTGAGATGTTGCTTCAATATATCCACATAATTTTCCAGCCTCATGATGCCATCTATTTTGTGAAGTGCACCAGTCAGTCCCTCCTGCAGCAAAGCACCCCCAACCTAAGTGTATGTAAACTTCCGACTTCAATTGTACATAAGACATTTATAGTTACAGTATGCTAACCTGAAAATGTGGCCATTTAATTTTAAGGTTGAATAAATACTGTTACAATCATTTGTAAGATAGCCTTAACTTTAGGCTATTTACTGTATTACTAAATACAAAATATTAACATATAGGACATAACACATGGATAGTTTCATTTTAGCCATTGGCTTAATCCTATACTTTAACTTTTATTTTTGGTTTATTTGGAGACGTGAATCCAACATATAATTTGTTAACTTATTACACTATTTACAGTATTACAAAAGTGATATTGAATTGTGTTTGGTTGTCAACACAACCAAATATCAACATTTGAAGGAGATTTGTGTAACTTAGTCTGACTTTAATTACAGTTTGTCTACAAATTAATAATTCATATGTTGGATTCATGTCTCCATCTCAACCAAGAATCAAAGTAAAAGAATAGGACTAAATCAAATTAAACTTTATTTCAAGTACATTTAAAGTTCGATTTGATTTAGTTATATTCTTTAACTTAGATTTTTGGTTGAGATAGAGACGTGAATCCAACATATCGATTATTAATTTATAGAAAAACTGGAATTAAAGCCATACCAAGTCAGTGGCACAGATGGAACTAGAAGATTCTTCTCTTCAAATGTTGATATTTGGTTGTGTTGACAACCAAACACAATTGAATATTCAGTTTGACTAAAAATGTATAGTTGATATGTTGGATTCACGTCTCCATCTCAACCAAAAATGGTAGTTAAAGAATAGGACTACATCTAATCAAATGTTAAATGCACTTTAAATAACGTTTGACTTTATTTTGTCCTATTCTTTAATACATATTAATGATTAACTTGAAGATTACATTTGAAATCGACCAAAGCTTGAAACCCAAGGCCTATACAGTATGTATTGTCTATTTTCAGTTGAACCCTGGGTTGAATTGAAACAATAGCTATTGATGACTTTGCAAATGCTTTATAGGCCAAAATAATCCCATTTATGATATATGACGTATAAAATATGGTTACATTTAATTTGCTTTGTGAAATCTACTCTTTGGAATGATTTCTAAAAAGCAACAGTGAATATATTTAGTTATTAAGAGATATCTGAAGAATAATTATCACGATAGCACAATAATAGTAGTCAGTGACAAATATTAAAACTAAGCTGGGCTTGGTTAAAATCCTGGATGGGAGACTAAATGAATAGCTTTAGTGTAGATAGATCAAATTCCAGTAGGAGGTGCTGCAGAATATTGAGTGTTCAAATATACAATATTAAGTTTACAGTATAAAATCTAGGTGGGTGGTGCTGGTTAATATAGAAGAGACGGTTGGTTCGAGACTGAGTTTTATGTTATGGTTCCTGCTAAATGGTGTGCACACTTAGTGACGTGAGCTTTTACAATGCTTTAAGATGCTCTAAGATTACCCTTTTAAAAAATGAGGAAGGGTACAAACACAGTGAACAACCCTGGAGAGTTACCTACAGAGGTCTGGATTCAAGTCACATGACTTAGACTCGAGTCTGACTCAAGTCACACATTTGTTGACTTCAGACTTGACTTGGACTTGGAGCATCGGGACTCGATGACTTTAAATTATCTGGCCAGGTCTTGTAACATTTTGTCACTCATTTTGTGGCAGTGTCCATGCAGCCAGAGACAGTAGCCGCAGCATCGCACCTGCAAAACATTTGTTTTGCAACAGATTGGCTAGAGAAACACACACTCTGCCCTCTGATTGGACAATCAAACTGTACATAAAACACAGTTTGGGTGAGCTAGCCAACAGATTGCTGATTTGCTGTATAGCTATAGGATTGGGTGCAGAGAGGCTATAGGATTGTAGGGAGAGAGGATTGCCGTAAATAAATATGCAGCTCCAAATAATTTGTCAACTCACCAGCAATGTGGCAACTAGCAACAATTACTAGCATAGGCCTACTGGGCTTGTGGTATATCAAAATGACATGAAGCATGCATTTGGAATTTGTTGTTAAAATCAATTATTACATCATCAAAATATGTTGTAGATATGTTGTAGGCCAAAAAATGTAAGGACAGTCTGGTAGCCTCAATAAATAGACAACCATTTGTCATTGCATTTATATAATTTTTTTTTTTACTTGACTTGACTTGAAAAAACTTGACTTGGAGACTCGACCAGTTCTACTTGGGACTCGACTAGAGACTCAGACCTTGTGATTAGCTTGTGACTTTAATAATAGTGACTTTGTCCCACCTCTGAATAACTGTTCTGGAGATTTTTTTGACCAAAAACTGCTTTTTCATCAGCAGATTGGACATTACTGGCTTCACTTTAAGATACATTGTTGGACCATTTAACAGCATGTGTTTGTAAGGATTTTTCCCAGATCTACAGTGATACAGTGCCCCAATGTATGATCCAACATTAATAACATATTATTAAGTAAACCCTCTCACAATCTTATTCCATAGTCTATCTTTGTCCATATCCATCTGAATGTTGACTTAATTACACTGATTACACTGAATTACACATAGTGGGGCAAAAAAGTATTTAGTCAGCCACCAATTGTGCAAGTTCTCCCACTTAAAAAGATGAGAGAGGCCTGTAATTTTCATCATAGGTACACTTCAACTATGACAGACAAAATGAGAAAAATCCAGAAAATCACATTGTAGGATTTTTAATGAATTTATTTGTAAATTATGGTGGAAAATAAGTATCCTACAATGTGATTTTCTGGATTTGTTTTCTCATTTTGTCTGTCATAGTTGAAGTGTACCTATGATGAAAATTACAGGCCTCTCTCATCTTTTTAAGTGGGAGAACTTGCACAATTGGTGGCTGACTAAATACTTTTTTGCCCCACTGTATATGTCACTCCCTTTGGTTCCTTCCCCAGGCATTATTGTTTCTGTTCCTGGGTCATGTCTGTGCATTGTTTGTGTTACGTGTTGGTTTAATTTATTTATTAAAACGCTCACTCCCTGAACACACATCGGCACACATCGTTACAATTGGTCACATACAAATATTTAGATTTTACAAATCTAAAAGTAAAAGAATGGAATTAAGAAATATATAAATATTAGGACGAGCAATGTGGGAGTGTCATTGACTGGAATACAGTAAAATACAGTATATATATAGTGCATTCGGAAAGTATTCAGACCCATTGACTTTTTCCACATTTTGTGACTTTACAGCCTTATTCTAAAATTGATTAAATAAAATACAATCTTAAACAATTTACACACAATACCCCATAATGAGAAAGCGAAAACAGATTTTTTTTTAAATGTTTGCAAATGTATTCAAAATAAAAAACAGAAATACCCTTTAAGTATTCAAACCCTTTACTGTGAGACTCGAAATTGAGCTCAGGTGCATCCTGTTTCCATTGATCATCCTTGAGATGTTTCTACAACTTGAGTCCACCTGTGGTAAATTAAATTGATTGGACATGATTTGAAAAGGCACACACCTGTCTATATAAGGTCCCACAGTTGACAGTGCATGTCAGAGCAAAAACCAAGCCATAAGGTCGAAGGAATTGTCCGTAGAGCTCGAAGACAGCATTTGTGTCGAGGCACAGATCTGGGGAAGGGTACCAAAACATTTCTGCAGCATTGAAGGTCCCTAAGAACCCAGTGGCTTCTATCATTCTTAAATGGAAAATGTTCTAGGCCACCTGGAAAATGTTCTGGCCACCTGGCAAAACTGAGCAATCAGGGGAGAAGGGCCTTGGTCAGGGAGGTGACCAAGAACCCGATGGTCACTCTGACAGAGCGCCAGAGTTCCTCTGTGGAGATGAGAGAACCTTCCAGAAGGACAAGCATATCTGCAGGACTCCACCAAACAGGCCTTTACGGCAGTGGCCAGATGGAAACCACTCCTTAGTAAAAGGCACATGACAGCCCACTTGGAGTTTGCCAAAAGGTTGAGAGCTTCAGGTTCCTTGGTGTCCACATCACCAACAAACTAACATGGTCCAAGCACACCCTGATAGTCGTAAAGTGAGCAAAACCTATTCCCCGTCGGGAGACTGAAAATATTTGGCATTGGTCCTCAGATCCTCAAAAGGTTCTACAGCTGCACCATCGAGAGCATCCTGACTGGTTGCATCACTGCCTGGTATGGCAACTGCTCGGCCCCCGACCGCAAGGCACTACAGAGGGTAGTGCGAATGGCCCAGTACATCACTGGGGCCAAGCTTCCTGCCATCCAGGACCTCTATACCAGGTGGTGTCAGAGGAAGGCCCTAAAAATGGTCAAAGACTCCAGCCACCCTAGTCATAGACTGTTCTCCCTGCTACCACAGGGTAAGCGGTACCGGAGTGCCAAGTCTAGGTCCAAAAAGCTTCTAAACAGCTTCTACCCCCAAGCTATAAGACTCCTGAACATCTAGTCAAATGGCTACTCAGACTATTCACATTGCCCCTCCCCTCAACACCACTGCCACTCTCTGTCATCTTTGCATAGTCACTTTAATTAACTCTACCTACATGTACATACTACCTCAACTAACCGGTGCCCCCGCACATTGACTCTGTACCGGCACTCCCCTGTATATATTGTTATTTTTTACTGCTGCTCTTTAATTACTTGTTACTTTTATCTCGGTTAGGGGTTCGTAAGTAAGCTGTTGTATTTGGCGCATGTGACTAATACAATTTGATTTGATCTTTATGAAAGGAGTAAAACAGTATGTAAACATTATTAAAATGACCAGTGATTCCATGTCTATGTACATAGGGCAGTAGCCTCTAAGGTGCAGGGTTGAGTAACCGGCTAGTGACAGTGATTAAGTTCAGGGCAAGGTATTGGGTGGAGACCACCTTGTGGTGGCTATTTAACAGTCTGATGGCTTTGAGATAGAAGCTGTTTTTCTCTTGGTCCCAGCTTTGATGCACCTGTACTGACCTTGCCTTCTGGATGATAGCGGGGTGAACAAGCCATGGCTCGGGTGGTTGATGTCCTTGATGATCTTTTTGGCCTTCCTGTGACATTGAGTGCTGTAGGTGTCCTGGAGAGCAGGCAGTGGGCCCCCGGTGATGCATTGGGCAGACCACACCCCCCTCTGGAGAGCCCTGCGGTTGCGGGCGGTGCAGTTGCCGTATCAGGTGATGATACAGCCTGACTGGATGCTCTTGATTGTGCATCTGTAAAACTTTGTGAGGGTCTTAGAGTCCAAGACTAATTTCTTCAGCCTCATAAGATTGAAGAGGCACTGTTGCGCCTTCTTCACCACACTGTCTGTGTGGGTGGACCATTTGATTGTCAGTGATGTGTACGCAGAGGAACTTGTACGCAGAGGAGCACCTTCTCCACTGCAGTCCCGTCAATGTCGATGGGGGCGTGCTCCCTCTGCTGTCTCCTGAAGTCCACGATCAGCTCCTTCGTTTTGTTGACATTGAGGGAGAGGTTATTTTCCTGGCACCACGCCGCCAGAACCCTCACCTCCTCCCTGTAGACTCTCGTCATTGTTGGTAATCATTGTTGGTTGTGTCGTCTGCAAACATTATCGTTGTGTTGGAGGCATGTGTGGCCATGCAGTCATGGGTGAACAGGGAGTACAGGAGGGGGCTGAGCACTCTTGTGGGGTGCTCAGCCCCTGTGTTGAGGATCAGCGAAGTGAATGTGTTGTTTCCTTCCATCCAAAATTATATACAAAAACCTCTGTCTTTTGTTTCAACTAGTTGCAGCCAAACTACTCTTTCCTCGTCTGAGTCAGAAAATGCTTTTCTAATCTCTCTTGAAGACAAGAAAATATGTCCTACTTTGCATTCCCTATAATAAACCATCATCACCTAATGAACCATGATCTACTTACAAGATCTACAGTATGTAGATAATCAAGGGGAGGAGTGGGGGAAGCATAGTGAATCTCTTTTCCATGTTTTAATGCTTTATATTAGCATAAATTAAATCTGTCCTAACAATTTCTGAGTAAACAGACCCATTTAAAACGACAGGTCCCTTTCTATTCATCAGTGCTGAATTACACTTAAGCTAGGCAGAAGGGTTTGTAATGAATGCATCAGGGTCCATTTTGTTCAGAACACTGGGTACATATTAACCAATGTTTCAAGGGAGCTTATCAAATATGCATAGAGATGTGTTCTCTGCAAGCCCGGGTAGGCATAATGAATGAGAAACCACGTGAGATCCCTGACTGACATTCTTTTAAAACCTGATACTTATATTTATTTTCGAAGCAGGATTTTGACCATCAAGATCCTTTTTCTGTCTAAATAAAAGTTAAATACATTTTAAAATCTCCTTTCATCCCCTTTAAACATGGGACTGCAAAGACGCCAGCCCTTCCATACTGGAATCCCGGCTGTCCATAGTGACTTTGTCAACATTTGACAGCAGCATACCACCCTGCATCCCACTGCTGGCTTGCTTCTGAAGCTAAGCAGGGTTGTTCCTGGTCAGTCCCTGGATGGGACACCAGATGCTGCTGGAAGTGGTGTTGGAGGGCCATTAGGAGGCACCCTTTCCTCTAGTCTAAAGAAAATGTCCCAGGGCAGTGATTGTGTAGGGTTCCGTCTTTCGGATGGGATGTTAAACGGGTATCCTGACTCTCCATGGTCACTAAAGATCCCATGGCAGTTATAGTAAGAGTAGGGGTGTTAACCCCGGTGTCCTGGCTAAGTTCCAAATCTGGCCCTCATACCATCATGGTCACCTACTCATCCCCAGCTTACAATTGGCTCATTCATCCTCCCTCCTCTCCTCTGTAACAATTCCCCAGGTTGTTGCTGTAAATTAGAATATGTTCTCAGTCAATTTTAACTTACTACTTTTATGGCTTGTTCGGCATATGTTATTTTACCTATTCAAATCGCCTTTCCCTCCCAACTCCATAAATTATTTTAACAGAGCACATGCCTGTTTGACCCTATTACCACTTCTGCCCCTGCACTGTCAGATGACATTAACCGCAGGGCTCTACAGAGGGTGATGCCCTGCAGGACATCTACAGCACCCGGTGATCAAGAAGATCTTCAAGGTTCTCAGCCAGCCGAGCGACGGCCTGTTCACTCCGCTACCATCTAGAAGCCGGAGAGAGTACCGGTGCATCAAAGTCAAAGCTAGGACTGAGAGACTGATAAACAGCATCTATGAACCTTAGACACTGTCACTAGCCAGCTACCACCTACAGTGGTTCTACCACCTACAGTGACCGTTTGTGGGATATGGTGGCAGATTGTAGTAAATTGCGTCATTCATTGCACCACACTATCACAAGGGGGAGTTACAACGCTGCTCTATCGGTAGTCTAAACTGTTGCACAAATTGCTATCTTTTCCTAAATCAATGGAGGTGTGAATGTTTCAGTCCGAGAGTCTCTCTTCTCTGACACTGGAGTCCTGCATCAGGCAACAACCAAAAAATAGCTGCCAGTGCCACTGGAGTTAAGAGAGAACTTGGGTAAATACAATGGGGGAATTACACTTGACATGTGGACTGACGATTTTCGAAAAATAGACATGGTGGGCTTTTGGTTTCTCTCCCTCTAAAAACATAAATCATTCTAATTAACAAACAGTCTTTATTTACCACAGTGTGAA
The DNA here is from genome assembly GCF_002910315.2 of Salvelinus sp. IW2-2015. NCBI lineage: Eukaryota > Metazoa > Chordata > Actinopteri > Salmoniformes > Salmonidae > Salvelinus > Salvelinus sp. IW2-2015. The sequence continues at coordinate 19,328,577 of NC_036876.1, forward strand.
AGAGTGATAGCCCCTGAAACACAGAGTCCCTTTCTGATGAGAAGAAGAAACAGAAGGAAAGAGTTCAATTAAGATTTGTCAGCATAAAGCTGGATGATTCACTCATTGGTGGCTTGCATCAGAATAAGTACCAACATCCTTTCTGATCATATTTAATAAAACGTAAACTCTTTGATGTTTCCTTTATGTGTCCTACCAATTATTATTGGATTATTCACCATGGCAACTAACGAAACGTATTTCTTAGGGTTGGCTTTTGTGGAGATCAGACCGTTTTCATTTGCAAGGATATTTGTGCGTTTTTGACCAAATGTAAGTCAGAACAAATACTTATTTCACTTTTATAATATTCCTGTTGCTATTGTTATATGTAAATACAAGAAATGTATATGTAGAGGGGTAACTTTCTTCACCAGTTCTCTTACCGTGTTGTACAATTGTGTGATTAGCCTACCAGTTGGTGTAATTGTAATGTTAATTCTGTTGAGAGGAATTATGGTGTGTTATTTTTCTCTTATTGTCAATTGTGTATAGAGATTGTTGACATTAGTGTTTAATGTAATATAGTTTATTGGATTTACGTTGTAGTCATTTTATGTTTATTTTATCCTGTTTCCCTCTGTACACAGATCACATGTATACTCTGGTTCATCATTAAACTCCTAGACTGGGCTTCTGTGTCTGTCATCACTCTTTGACCAGAGTGCAGTCTGGTATCTGTTTACTCCCAGTGGCCTATCCACACATTAGAGAGCACCAGACTCCGTTTAAATAATATAACTTATTTTGAACGAAAGCCAGGAAGGAGTAAGTCACTCAGCCCTATGCTGTTCCTGCTTCTATTGCCTATTCTCATTGTTCTCGGTTTACAGTAGTGATGGACAGCTGGAGGCATTTTGAAAACATGTTTTCAAACAATTGTTTTTCACAAGTGTAGTAGGTTGTGAACTCTGCAAACATTCATTCAATACGTTGGAATAGAAAAGAAGCCATCCACGCATTATGGGCTATTAGCAGGACAATAGACTCTTGCCAAGAAGGAGATCAAGAAGGAGGGTAGGGTATTATTGTATTTAAATACACTGCACAGTAGCCTAATGAACATGCCTTTTTTAAATCTAATTCAATAATGTATTTCTAACACGGTAGATGCTGTGTTTTTGGTTGATGGCCAATATTAAAAACAGTCAAATGTATTCATGAATTCAATCGCTTTAGCTGACATGTTGCAGTTTATTCATTGTTTAATTATTTAAGGCTCCTTTCTCTTCTCTGTGCTGGAGTTCTTTTAAGAATACAAAAGAAGCCTTTCACCCTTGATGGGCTATCAGCAGGATAATAGACTCTTGCCGAGTTTAGGGACTTTAAATGTATTCATGGGTGTTTGCGAGTAAATGTATTCATGGGGTTTGCGAGGCATGTCACTTCTCCCATCTCTTTTGCATAGCCCACCAAATGCACTGTTTTCAAACCACATCTGGATGGATCCATTACGAATTACTATGGGACTAAATATCACTCTATAACAGAAATATTGGAATAAAGTAGGCTAATGAAGGCAAGAAATTGTTGCTCACTGAAACTCCATAAAGTCATCCAATTGATATAATAGGATTAGAAGCAATAGCCTACCCGTGTGTGGTCAACTATTTCAGCACTGTTTTGTGCTGCTCTGAGACAAGCATGGGGTCTGGTGTTGGTTAGCCTATAATTAGGGTGTGGAAATGTTAGGATCATTTTGCTCTTCACTTAGTAGCCTAGGCCTAATCCCGACCGGTCACGTTGTACAGCGCCATATTTTCCTAATGGAAACCCTGAGGACTACATAGGCTACTGTAAAATGCATTAAAAAAAATTCTTGGAACAGAATCACCATAATATTATTGAAATTAATGAATCTAATTCTCCCCAAAAATATCCCATATAGTCTGTTCTAACAAAATAAGGTTTTACAGTCTCTAGTACAGCCAATATTAAAAACAGTCAAATGCATCCCTGAATTAAAATCGCTTTAGCTGACATGTTGAGGTTTATTCATTGTTTAAATATTCAAGGCTCTCTTTGTTATTTCATTTTATAACTAAAATACTTTTATGTATTTAAAGACATGGATGACTTGTATGCTGTGTGATGACATGCACAAATGAATGAATGATTGATTGATTGATATACGGTATATTGAAGTTGGCCTGTATGCCAATAAGTAAGTTCCTCTAAAACAGCTACAGAAAACAAGTCTCTTAGGCCTACAGCTCCATGTCATGTTAATAACTTAGCTTCTCAAAGATGCCTTCTCACCCCGCAAGCTGTGCTGCAGTATGACGCAACTTTTAAAGGGAGAACCACTGTAGTACTCTACTCTGCACCTTAGAGACTGAGTCATTGAACACTGGTTACTTTTATAATGTTTACATACTATTTTACTCACTTTATATGTATATACTGTATTCTGGTCATGGCTCATCCTACATAACTACTGCTGTACACACCTTTTCTATTAATATACTGTCCATACTGTTTAACTCATTTCCTGCAATTCTATCAATTTTGCCATGGTATTTTGTGCTGTGTATTTAAATACTGTGTTCTCGACATAGCTCATTCTAATATTTCTACTACTGTACATTGCATTTTAGTTGCACTATTTATACACACCACATGTTTATTTATGTACTGGATTCTTGACATAGCTCACTGTAATATATCTACTGCTGTACATATCATTCTTAATATATCTTGTGTAAATTAATCCGGTGTATATACGTATAGATTGCATTTGGATTACTGTTACTGTGGTATTTGGGTTGTTAATTGGATTCGTTCTGACATTTCTTGATTTTTTTGTGTGTGTACTTGTTTGACATTTTACTGCATTGTTAGAAGCTATTAACACAAGCATTTCGCTGCTCCCGCTATAACATCTGGTAAACTGTGTACGCAACCAATGAACTTTGATTTGACAGTCTTGATCTTCAGAAACAAGAGTTTTCCTTCAGTGGAGGTCGAGTGATTCTGTGATCACTTGGCACATAATGAAGCGAGACACTTATTTTGGGTGCAGGGGGCTGGCAGCAAGAGGGGTTGGTAGTGGGGTATTGCAAACCATGCTTCGCTAGATGTTCCCTATTAGAGGAAGGTATGGATGAAAGTCTGATTTTAATCATACAGTCAGATAAGTTGGGAAAACTGAAAGGTTGATATACAGCGCACACTAATTGTGGTTGAATTTGCTGGATTTGCCAGATTTGCCATTCAGTGGGTACAACACAAAATAACTTTACTTGGAAAATAAAATGTAAGTACTTTGCTCTAATTTGGCATTTCTGATATCACACACTATATCAACATTACCAGAATGATCTGGTGTTTTATTAGGCGTTACGGTACAGACAGTAGGTTGCAATAGTGCATGGTTTCCCTTGATCAATTGATCTGCATCTGTTGAGAGGTTTTGTACCTTTGAGTCATACATACCACACCCAGAGAGGCTGTGAAGTCATGAAGTCATGTATACTTACAGGAGGTCCTGAAAAAGAATAAACACAACAGAGCTAAAGTTAATACACTTTTTCAGAGGTCCAACATAAACAATATATTCAAATGTCACTCAGATCCATATCCCCTCTAGTCTGACGATTCCCCCCCAAAAATGTGCTGCTCTGTTTGCTACATACTTTTGTCTGAGACTGCCATCATTGAAGTAGTTTGTGGTGACGAGGGGCACGAGGGACGTTGTACAAAACAAAGTCATCAGCGATTGGGTCGTCTTTAACCAATCAAAGTATCAAAGCCAATGACGAATTTTTAAACCGCCACGTGTGTTCTAGCTCTGGCTCAACCCATCGGTTTCTGGACCAATCAGACATCCCTGAATGTGTTCGCATTCAGTGAAGGGTCGGGGAGGTACTCAGATATAGACTCATTAAGAAACTAACGTCTGTGGGCGTGGCATAGCGTTTGGCCAGAGCAAGGAGTGTGGGTAGCCAGGCAATATCCCCCCAGTACATAAGCACATGTACAGGAAACACTTCCACAGATATCCCAAAATATTTTAAATATACACATTCATTAATGTACTGCATACCGAAAGTTGAAATATAAAAGACAGACAAGACATACACAGTTTCAATAACCACTACATCAATACATTATATTTCTGCATAACTGCAAAATCACAGCTTTATTTATACCCGAGGCATATAACCCTGGCAGCGAGACAAAATGCTTATCCGTAGTATTTACTTTCAACACTGTGGGCCAACAATGACAGGGGCTGGGGTGGTCACATTACTTACTTTTGGAGGTGTCTCATGATTTCACTGCTACAAGAGTTTGCAAGCTTGTTAAATGTACCCCTTTTTGCGAGGTGATACTTTCTTTCTCAATCACTTGTTCTCAAAGGGATCTGCACCATAGCACTTCAGGCCTCACTTCAGAACCCTACAAATCATTATTGGTCTTCGGCTCTTATTAGGGGAGCCCAGCCAAAAAAACGGTGGGATTTTTTTAAATACGCCTTTTTTCACTGGTCTTCCTTGTGACTGAGGTTAAGTATAAAGCGTTCCGGCTGCAGTTCAATTACATTGTTTTATCGTTTGTTGAGTAGGGTTACTTATCTTATGGCTTTTTTTGTAAAAAGGCGGTATGTTGTTGACTTGGTTCTTGGTTGTATTCCAGCATTAACGTTCAGTCTGCAGTTCAAACAACAATGAGGGATGGGGTTGGAGAAATTTGGGTATGGCTGCCTAAACTTAAACTTGACTCTTGTCTCCCTTGCCCATTTAAAATATTTATTGGAGGATTTTTATTTTTGAATTGCTTGTAACTGTTTCGGGTAATGCAAGGTCTTGTGCTGTTAGGGGAATAACCTATGTGTAAATGTAATCTGTTGCTGTAATTTTTTGTGTTATCTGTGATAGTTTTGTTTGTCTTGTGTAGTTTCTTAATCATTGTACCTAAACTGTATGTGTAAACATGTATAAGCAGGGCCCAGCTGTAAAAGAGACCTTGGTCTCAGTCTGTGTTCCTTGTTGAAATAAAGGTATAATAATAGTATAGGTGGCGTCATAACCAACTTCAGTGGGAAAATGCTCACATTCGATGGCCACTGGCACGCTGGAGAAGTGTGCTCTTCAAGAATGAATCCTGGTTTCTACTGTCCCGGGCAGATGGCAGACAGCGTTGTGTGGGCGAGCGGTTTGCTGAAATCAACATTGTGAACAGAGTGCCCCATGGTGGCAGTGGGGTAATGGTATGGGCAGGCATAAGCTACAGACAATGAACACAATTGCATTTTATTGATGGCAATTTGAATGCACCGAGATACCGTGATGAGATCCTGAGACCCATTGTCAAGCCATTTATCCGTCGCCATCACCTCATGCTGAAGCATGATAATGCACGGCCCCATGTCGCAAGGATCTGTCACAATTCCTAGAAGCTAAACATGTCCCAGTTCTTCCATGGCCTACATACTTACCAGACATGTTATCCATTGAGTATGTTAAGGATGCTCTGGATCGACTTGTACGACAGTATGCTGTTACAGCCAATATCCAGAAACTTCGCACAGCCATTGAAGAGAAGTGGGACAACATTCCACAGACCACAATCAACAGCCTGATCAACTCTATGCGAAGGAGATGTGTCACGCTGCATAAGGCAAATGGTGGTCACACCAGATACTGACTGGTTTTCTGATCCACACCCCTATCTTTTTTTAAAAGGTATAAACGATGGCAGCCAAATCGAAAATAAGGGAAGGGTTAATTCCCTCTAATTTACGAACCACAAATGAACTACGGTCCATTGTATACGCTTCTATATATCTGCCTGCATGTGAACACTGATACATAACCCATAAGAACCATGGGATATTCCATGGTTGCTAAGAGCACTTAAAACAATCCATCATGAAAGCAATTCAATCCAGCATGATTATTCACCATTTGTTATCACTTCCAAACTGGCAATGCTTGTCATTTGTTTCTATGTGTTTCTTCCCACACTGTAATTGACAACAGTATTTCACCATGTGACAATTTAAGGTCGCTGGCTTCATTGTTACTCACATGACAGGGAAATTTGTTATCACTCTCTGAGGTGACTGAGGTTATAGTGTTTTACAATTTTATTTATTTATTTATTATTTCACCTTTATTTAACCAGGTAGGCAAGTTGAGAACAAGTTCTCATTTACAATTGCGACCTGGCCAAGATAAAGCAAAGCAGTTCGACACATACAACAACACAGAGTTACACATGGAGTAAAACAAACATACAGTCAATAATACAGTAGAAAAACAAGTCTATATACAATGTGAGCAAATGAGGTGAGATAAGGGAGGTAAAGGCAAAACAAATGCCATGGTGGCGAAGTAAATACAATATAGCAAGTAAAACACTGGAATGGTAGATTTGCAGTGGAAGAATGTGCAAAGAAATAATGGGGTGCAAAGGAGCAAAATAAATGAATAAATAAATACAGTAGGGGAGAGGTAGTTGTTTGGGCTAAATTATAGATGGGCTATGTACAGGTGCAGTAATCTGTGAGCTGCTCTGACAGCTGGTGCTTAAAGCTAGTGAGGGAGATAAGTGTTTCCAGTTTCAGAGATTTTTGTAGTTCGTTCCAGTCATTGGCAGCAGAGAAGTGGAAGGAGAGGCGGCCAAATTAAGAATTGGTTTTGGGGGTGACCAGAGAGATATACCTGCTGGAGCGCGTGCTACAGGTGGGTGCTGCTATGGTGACCGGCGAGCTGAGATAAGGGGGGACTTTACCTAGCAGGGTCTTGTAGATGACCTGGAGCCAGTGGGTTTGGCGACGAGTATGAAGCGAGGGCCAGCCAACGAGAGCGTACAGGTCGCAGTGGTGGGTAGTATATGGGGCTTTGGTGACGAAACGGATGGCACTGTGATAGACTGCATCCAATTTATTGAGTAGGGTATTGGAGGCTATTTTGTAAATGACATCGCCGAAGTCGAGGATCGGTAGGATGGTCAGTTTTACAAGGGTATGTTTGGCAGCATGAGTGAAGGATGCTTTGTTGTGAAATAGGAAGCAAATTCTAGATTTAACTTTGGACTGGAGATGTTTGTTGTGAGTCTGGAAGGAGAGTTTACAGTCTAACCAGACACCTAGGTATTTGTAGTTGTCCACATATTCTAAGTCAGAACCGTCCAGAGTAGTGATGTTGGACAGGCGGGCAGGTGCAGGCAGCGATCGGTTGAAGAGCATGCATTTACTTTTACTTGTATTTAAGAGCAATTGGAGGCCACGGAGGGAGAGTTGTATGGCATTGAAGCTCGTCTGGAGGGTTGTTAACACAGTGTCCAAAGAGGGGCCAGAAGTATATAGAATGGTGTCATCTGCGTAGAGGTGGATCAGAGAKTCACCAGCAGCAAGAGCGACATCATTGATGTATACAGAGAAGAGAATCGGTCCAAGAATTGAACCCTGTGGCACCCCCATAGAGACTGCCAGAGGCCCGGACAACAGYCCCTCCGATTTGACACACTGAACTCTATCAGAGAAGTAGTTGGTGAACCAGGCGAGGCAATCATTTGAGAAACCAAGGCTATCGAGTCTGCCAATGAGGATGTGATGATTGACAGAGTCGAAAGCCTTGGCCAGGTCAATGAATACGCGCTGCACAGTATTTTCTTATCGATGGCGGTTAAGATATAGTTTAGGACCTTGAGCGTGGATGAGGTGCACCCATGACCAGCTCTGAAACCAGACTGCATAGCGGAGAAGGTATGGTGGGATTCGAAATGGTCGGTAATCTGTTTTGTTGACTTGGCTTTCGAAGACCTTAGAAAGGCAGGGTAGGATAGATATACAGTGGGGAGAACAAGTATTTGATACACTGACAATTTTGCAGGTTTTCCTACTTACAAAGCATGTAGAGGTCTGTAATTTTATCATAGGTACACTTCAACTGTGAGAGAAGGAATCTAAAACAAAAATCCAGAAAATCACATTGTATGATTTTTAATTAATTAATTTGCATTTTATTGCATGACATAAGTATTTGATACATCAGAAAAGCAGAACTGAATATTTGGTACAGAACCTTAGTTTGCAATTACAGAGATCATACGTTTCCTGTAGTTCTTGACCAGGTTTGCACACACTGCAGCAGGGATTTTGGCCCACTCCTCCATACAGACCTTCTCCAGATCCTTCAGGTTTCAGGGCTGTCGCTGGGCAATACGGACTTTCGGCTCCCTCCAAAGATTTTCTATTGGGTTCAGGTCTGGAGACTGGCTAGGCCACTCCAGGACCTTGAGATGCTTCTTACGGAGCCACTCCTTAGTTGCCCTGGCTGTGTGTTTCGGGTCGTTGTCATGCTGGAAGACCCAGCCACGACCCATCTTCAATGCTCTTACTGAGGGAAGGAGGTTGTTGGTCAAGATCTCGCGATACATGGCCCCATCCATCCTCCCTTCAATACGGTGCAGTCGTCCTGTCCCTTTGCAGAAAAGCATCCCCAAAGAATGATGTTTCCACCTCCATGCTTCACGGTTGGGATGGTGTTCTTGGGGTTGTACTCATCCTTCCTCCAAACACGGCGAGTGGAGTTTAGAGCAAAAAGCTCTATTTTGTTTCTCATCAGACCACATGACCTTCTTCCCATTCCTCCTCTGGATCATCCAGATGGTCATTGGCAACTTCAGACGGCCTGGACATGCGCTGGCTTGAGCAGGGGACCTTGCGTGCGCTGCAGGATTTTAATCCATGACGGCGTAGTGTGTTACTAATGGTTTTCTTTGAGACTGTGGTCCCAGCTCTCTTCAGGTCATTGACCAGGTCCTGCCGTGTAGTTCTGGGCTGATCCCTCACATTCCTCATGATCATTGATGCCCCACGAGGTGAGATCTTGCATGGAGCCCCAGACCGAGGGTGATTGACCGTCATCTTGAACTTCTTCCATTTTCTAATAATTGTGCCAACAGTGTTGCCTTCTCACCAAGCTGCTTGGCTATTGTCCTGTAGCCCATCCAGCCTTGTACAGGTCTACAAATTATCCCTGATGTCCTTACACAGCTCTCTGGTCTGGGCCATTGTGGAGAGGTTGGAGTCTGTTTGATTGATGTTGTGGACAGGTGTCTTTTATACAGGTAACGAGTTCAAACAGGTGCAGTTAATACAGGTAATGAGTGGAGAACAGGAGGGCTTCTTAAGAAAAAACTAACAGGTCTGTGAGAGCCGGAATTCTTACTGGTTGGTAGGTGATCAAATACTTATATCATGCAATAAAATGCAAATTAATTACTTAAAAATCATACAATGTGATTTTCTGGATTTTTGTTTTAGATTCCGTGTCTCACAGTTGAAGTGTACCTATGAAAAAATGACAGACCTCTACATGCTTTGTAAGTAGGAAAACCTGCAAAATCGGCAGTGTATCAAATACTTGTTCTCCCCACTGTAGGTCTGTAGCAGTTTGGGTCAAGAGTCCCCCTTTGAAGAGGGGGATGACCGCAGCTGCCTTTCCAATCTTTGGGAATCTCAGACGACACGAAAGAGAGGTTGAACAGGCTAGTAATAGGGGTTGCAACAATTTCGGCAGATCATTTTAGAAAGAAAAGGGTCCAGATTGTCGATAGACCGGCTGACTTGTAGGGGTCCAGATTTTGCAGCTCTTTCAGAACATCAGCTGACTGGATTTGGGAGAAGGAGAAATGGCGAAGGCTTGGGCGAGTTGCTGTGGGGGGTGCAGTGCTGTTTGACCGGGATAGGGTAGCCAGGTGGAAAGCATGGCCAGCCGTAGAAAAATGCTTATTGAAATTCTCAATTATAGTGGATTTATCGGTGGTGACAGTGTTTCCCATCCCAGTGCAGTGGGCAGATGGATGGAGGTGTTCTTATTCTCCATGGACTTTACAGTGTCCCAGAACTTTTTGAGTTTGTGTTGCAGGAAGCAAATTCTGCTTGAAAAAGCTAGCCTGGGCTTTTCTAACTGCCTGTGTATATTTGTTTCTAGCTTCCCTGAAAAGTTGCATATCATGGGGGCTGTTCGATGCTAATGCAGAACGCCATAGGATGTTTTTGTGTTGGTTAAGGGCAGTCAGGTCTGGAGAGAACCAAGGGCTATATCTGTTCCTGGTTCTAAAATTTCTTGAATGGGGCATGCTTATTTAAGATGGTGAGGAAGGCATTTAAAAAAAATAACCAGGCATCCTCTACTGATGGATGAGATCAATATCCTTCCAGGATACCCCGGCCAGGTCGATTAGAAAGGTCTGCTCGCTGAAGTGTTTCAGGACGTTTGACAGTGATGAGTGAGGTCGTTTGACCGCTGACCCATTACGGATGCAGGCAATGAGCAGTGATTGCTGAGATCTTGGTTGAAAACAGCAGAGGTGTATTTAGAGGGCAATTTGGTAGGATGATATCTATGAGGGTGCCCGTGTTTACGGCTTGGGGTGGTACTGGTAGGTTCATTGATAATTGTGTGTGAGATTGAGGGTATCAAGCTTAGATTGTAGGATGGCTGGGGTGTTAACTTCTTATGGCTGCAGGGCAGTATTGAGTAGCTTGGATGAGAAGGTGCACAGAGGTGGCCAGTAGTAACGGCCTGCTCCTCAGTCATAGTTGCTAATTATATGCATATTATTATTGGTATTGGAAGAAAACACTCTGAAGTTTCTAAAACTGTTTGAATTATGTCTGTGAGTATAACAGAACTCATATATAACAGAACTATATGGCGGCAAAAACCTGGAAAATTCCAAACGGGAAGTGGAAATTCTGAGGCTGGTGGATTTTCAACCAAGATCCCATTTGAAATTACAGCGAGATATGAATGGGTTTGCACTTCCCACGGCTCCACTAGATGTCAACAGTCTGTAGAACTCTGTCTGATGACTCTACTGTGAAGGGGGGCTGAATGAGAGAAGAAATTAGTCACAGTGCCATGAGGTGACCATTCTTTGACCATGCACGTTCACATGAGAGATGAGCTCCGTTCCATCGCTCATCTGAAGTCAATGTAATTCTCCGGTTGGAACGTTATTCAAGATTTATACATTTAACATTTACATTTAAGTCATTTAGAGACGCTCTTATCCAGAGCGACTTACAAAGTTGGTGCATTCACCTTATGATATCCAGTGGAACAACCACTTTACAATAGTGCATCTAACTCTTTAAGGGGGGGGGGGGGGTTAGAAGGATTACTTTATCCTATCCTAGGTATTCCTTAAAGAGGTGGGGTTTCAGGTGTCTCCGGAAGGTGGTGATTGACTCCGCTGACCTGATTTATGTTAACAACATTCTAAAGATTGATTCAATACATCGTTTGCCATGTTTCTACTGACTGTTACGGAACTTTTGGACATTTCGTCACGTTTTAGTGAACGCGCTTCGTGACTTTGGAATTGTTTACCAAACGCGCTAACCAAAGTAGCTAATTGGACATAAATAATGGACATTATCGAACAAATCAAGCATTTATTGTGGACCTGGGATTCCTGGGAGTGCATTCTGATGAAGATCATCAAAGGTAAGGGAATATTTATCATGTAATTTCTGGTTTCTGTTGACTCCAACATGGCGGCTAATTTGACTTGTTTTGAGCGCCGTCTCAGATTATTGCATGGCTTGCTTTTTCCATAAAGTTTTTTTTTAAATCTGACACAGCGGTTGCATTAAGGAGAGGTATATCTACAATTCCATGTGTATAACTTGTATTATCATCTACATTTATGATTAGTATTTCTGTTGAATAGATGTGGCTATGCAAAATCACTGGATGTTTTTGAAACTAGTGAATGTAACACGCCAATGTAAACTCAGATTTTTTTATATAAATATGAACTTTATCAAACAAAACATACATGTATTGTTTAACATGAAGTCCTATGAGTGTCATCTGATGAAGATCATCAAAGGTTAGTGATTKATTTTATCTCTATTTGTGCTTTTTGTGACTGCTATCTTTGGCTGGAAAAATGGCTGTGCTTATTCTGTGGCTTGGTGGTGACCTAACATAATCGTTTGTGGTGCTTTCGCTGAAAAGCATATTTGAAATCAGACACTTTGGTGGGATTAACAACAAGATTACCTTTAAAATGGAATAAGACACATGTATGTCTGAGGAATTTTAATTATGAGATTTATGTTGTTTTGAATTTGGCGCCCTGCACTTTCACTGGCTGTTGTCATATCGATCCCGTTAACGGGATTGCAGCCATAAGAAGTTTTAAGCATGTTCCAGTTTAGGTCGCCTAGCAGCACGAGCTCTGAAGATAGATGGGGTGCAATCAGTTCACATATGGTGTCCAGAGCACAGCTGGGGGCAGAGGGTGGTCTATAGCAGGCGGCAATGGTGAGAGACATGTTTTTAGAGAGGTGGCTTTTTAAAAAGTAGAAGTTCAAATTGTTTGGGTACAGACCTGGATAGTAGAACAGAACTCTGCAGGCTATCTTTGCAGTAGATTGCAACACCGCCCCCTTTGGCCGTTCTATCTTGTCTGAAAATGTTGTAGTTAGGGATGGAGATTTCAGAATTTTTGGTGGTCTTCCTAAGCCAGGATTCAGACACGGCTAGAACATCCGGGTTGGCAGAGTGTGCTAAAGCAGTGAATAAAACAAACTTAGGGAGGAGGCTTCTAATGTTAACATGCATGAAACCAACACTATTACGGTTACAGAAGTGATGACAGCTGCATGGGCCTAGTCCACTGAAAACATATTTAAATGTAAACGTTTTTTTATTGATGATGAATAATTTAATTTCCATAACTTGTTCAAACTTTATTTTTTTGGGGGGGGAAAGGAAAAGTAATTTATGACATTTTCCAGAAGTGGTATATTTTCAAAACTCCTTGTACAAAGGTCAAACTGATACCAGTTCTAATGCCCCATGTCTTATGTTCAGAACCTTTGATTTAGTATTCATTGGAGTACACACATGCAAAATATACATTTTTGGGAAAATGCATGAGAACAATTTAATCCAATTATATTTTTGAAGTGCTGAATAGAAGGAATAATAGAGGATTCATATCATCCTTAAAATGTTTAACTATGTACCAGTATGTACCTTCTTTTCAAGTTGACCTCAACCCAATTTTTTTTATGGATTTGTTTGTATCCAATGTAAAGTTTGGAGCACGTTGAGAAAAATGTCAGTCTTACCGTTTCAGTATCCTTATATAGTACATACGTAGAGGAAATTGTCCGATATAGGGATATTGCGGCATGTATTGTAAAGCAGAAGCCTATAGTAAAAAGGTATTGGTGTAGCCTGGTGTACAGTATGTATTTCCATTTCTGCCCCATGCAACAGTGCACAAGAAACTTTTCTATGTGACTTGTGACTGCTAAAGTATCATCAGTTAAAACAATCAGTTTACAGTATATCAATGAAATTCAGATAACGAGTGGAATATACTGTAATTTACCGAAGTATTTCAGCAGTGCATTGTACACTACTCCATAATTTCAAATGGTAGTACATAGAGTAGGTGATTCTACACTTTGTCCTATTGTATTGATGCACACTGGGTGATGGGGGAAGATGATGTAGTATTTACAGCCACATCCATGTATTATTGGTAACAGAATTATTTTGATTCAGTAGTTATCAGTTTTGAGCAGTATGATTAAGTGATAGTTAAATGGATTGCTAACATATTACAAGAAAATCATATCAAAAGTAATGTGAATATTGCTTTGTGAAACGCCAGATCATTCGATTGAATATGTATGCAAATTGAAAGAGTGACTTGGTGCTGTAAAGAATTGACTTTGTGAATGTTGTTTTGTACTCAGTCAATTGAAAAAGTACTTAGAGTTTAGAAACATAGCTATTTTGATGACCTGTTTAGATTTTTATACGAAGAGTTGTGAACATGTACCACATACTAGTGCAAAATGCACCAAAGCGATACAAAAAAACTGTTCTGTGTGGGCAGGTATAATGTTATAAATTATGAAACTTCTCAAAGAGCTGTGACATTTTACAGACAAGAAAAATAAACTTCTAAATAATGCAGTCCAATGTTGACCACCCACTAGGTCTGCCTCAGACAACTGCAGTCTCCAACTGGTTAATAACATGTTCTTGACACAAACTGTCTAAGCTTCCTTTCCATAGGTTCACTATAAACAAACAGTCAAGTCCTAACGAAGTGTCCCTTTTAGTAGTAATGTTTGTCAAAACACAATTTAGTTTTCTCCAATTTGTTCTCCCCATTCAATGAACTTGTTTCTCTAGGAAAAACACAACAGGAGGAAAGCTTGTTCGCTTGTCAAGATCACTGACTTCAATGCAAACACATATTTAATTTGTGGGGGGAGAACTACACCTTAAACATGCTTTTAGATACCCACTTTCTTCTACAACCCCCATAAGGCATAGTGCACACAGATTAAATAATGAAAGTTATTTGATACTGGGAAACATTTAGTTCTAAAAAGTAGGTGGTACAGATCTTTACATTCGGTGACAATAATGCAGTACAGTATAGGTCTCTGACATCTGTACCAAGGAACTACTTTACCCTGGATTTACCCCAGCAATCTATGAGAAGTACACATGCTTTAATCCCTTTATTAAGACAGGTGTGACATATGGGAATGTTCCCTGATGATCGAGCTGTCCGGAAGTTTGTGGGCATTACAGAGATTCTGGTAGAGAATGACAGTCCCCCGAGGTTATCTGTGGTTGAGATGAGGAAGAAAAATGAAACGTGTCCTCTCTAACCTGCCCGTAGGTGACCCTACCGCAGTGACCCACGTGTTGTAGATTTGGCTTGCTTCCGTTGGCCTAACAACAAGCTCCACAGGCAATTATCATAACACAATGCGAGTGATTGTCGTCCTATGTTTTGCATTATCTGCTCTTTAGAGACCGCTGTGCCACTGAGGACACTGAGGACATGCGCTACACGTGTTAGCTTGTTTCTGGTAGATTTAGTTGCAGGAAGTTACTCTGATTCTCAGCATTTGCCTGAAAAGTGTTGGTGTAGTACTTTCACACAATATTTACATTTGAAATTAACATTAATATATGTTTATTGGAAGGGTTGCATTAAACAATGCCGAAGTATCTCAGAAACAGTCGTCTACAATTGAACTCGGCTGAATTATTGAACCAGGATCTGTGGTCCAATGTCTTCCTTGGATTTCTGTGGTTCTTATGTTAAACACTAAACACTACCTTACTAAAAACAGGGACCTCATTTTGTCCTCCCATTCAAATGTTTTTTTATGAGAGCAACACCTTTGGTCCAGTGCATGGCCAACATGAAGTCGCAACATAGCAGTGTGCAAGGCTTTAATGTCCTTTATCGCTATTAACCCTGTGCGTTGCGGTGAGGATGCACGCCTGTCATTTATATATTCCCCCTGCTAATTCAAAATAGTATCCTTTCATAGCACTTCATATCTGTAGGAGTGTCACCACAAACACGTTTCCTCCCAAAAAGGCTGGGTCTGGGCTGCTCTGAGGTTGGTGAGTCAGCTCAGGAGAGAGAAAAAAATCTCACTTGGAGGTCCAGCCAACTTGGAATAGATCTGTGAGTGCACACACTTACCAGGTTCACCATTCCGGCCTCTTCTTCCCCGCTTTCCTGGCGGGCCTGCATAGAGGGAAGCACAAAATATTTCTGGTCAGGGCTTCCATTCTTTCTTCAGTTTTCTATTCTATAATTTGCGATTTGCATTTAAATGCCCTCAGGTTCAAACCACCCTAATAGGGAGAGGAGGAGGCCGTGTCAAAATATTGTGTTTGGATCTTCTATGCACCTCAAGGATCCCAAGGTTCATTAAGCATTTAGACACAATGTAGACGCAAACTCAACTGGAAATGGGGACATACTCTCTTGCTGCAAAAGTGATCCTTTAGGTTTCATCTCTTTCTTTTTCTTGGTGTTATTATTTGCTTGGATGCCCTGATTTCTAATTTGTTTTTGTAATAGTCATTTTCAGTTTCCGTCTTCCCTTGCGCCTTTCGTGAACAGCATCAATCTGTTAATGCTCAGCCGGAAGAGTAAAACAATTACACGCATTGCTAAGTTTTACATGCTGGGAACTCGACTGCAGTGCTGTCCGGACGACCTCTGGGGATGTAAGAGCCGCTTGCCCAAAATGTAGCTTCTTCATGGGGGAAATGAACATGCTTTGCTATGGGGGGCTGGCTGTCAAAACCAGGTTTCTCTCAAGGATACTCTGATACAACTCAACCAAGTTGTTACAGTATTTAAATACATGTCTTGAAACGTAATTGACTTTTCAACACAGACCTAAAATGGGCCTGCCATAATCCATCATCATCTGAGGGGAGGTCAAATCTAAACGAACCAAGCGAGACAAACCTCACCGCTCAGTTTTCACCACAGATTTCTATCCAGATCTACACTTTATATACAAACATATGTGGACACGCCTTCAAATGACTGGATTTGGCTATTTCAGCCACACCCGTTGCTGACAGGTGTATAAAATCGAGCACACAGCCACGCAACCTATATAGACAAACATTAGCAGTAGAATGGCGTTACTGAAGAGCTCAATGACTTTCAACGTGGCACCATCATAGGATGCCACCTTTCCAACAGGTCAGTTCGTCAAATGTCTGCCCGGATGGAGCTGCCCTGGTGAACTGTAAGTGCTGTTATTGTGAAGTAGAAATGTCTAGGAGCAACAACAGCCACACAAGCTCACAGAACGGGATCACCGAGTGCTGAAGCGTGTACAAATCTTGTGTCCTCGGTTGCAACACTCACTACTGAGTTCCAAACCTCCTCTGGATGCAACGTCAGCACAATAACTGTTCGTTGGGAGCTTCATGTAATCGGTTTCCATGGCCGAGCAGCCACACACAAGCCTAAGATCACCATGCGCAAAACCAAGTGTCGGCTGGAGTGGTGTAAAGCTCGCCGCCATTCGACTGTGGAGCAGTGGAAACGTGTTCTCTGGAGTGATGAATCACGCTTCACCATCTGGCAGTCCGACAGACTAGGTTTGGCGGATGCCAGGAGAACACTACCTGTCTGAATGCATAGTGTCAACTGTAAAGTTTGGTTGAGGAGCAATAATGGTCTGAGGATGTTTACCATGGTTTGGGCTAGGCCCCTTAGTTCCAGTGAAAATAAATCTTAACTTTGCAGCATACAATGACATTCTAGACGATTCTGTGCTTCCAACTTTGTGACAACAGTTTCCTGTTTCAGCATGACAATGCCCCCATGCATAAAACGAGGTCCATACAGAAATGGTTTGTCGAGATCGGTGTGGAAGATCTTGACTGGCCTGCACAGAGTCCTGACCTCAACCTAATAGAACGCCTTTGAGATGAATAGTAACACCGACTGCGAGAGGCCTAATCGCCCAACATCAGTGCACGAACTCACTAATACGCTTGTGGCTGAATGGAAGCAATTCCCCACAGCAATGTTCCAACATCTAGTGGAAAGCCTTCCTGGAAGAGTGGATGCTGTTATACCAGCAAAGGGGTAATTAATACTCCATATTAATGCCAATGATTTTGGAATGAAATGTTTGATGAGCAGGTGTCCACATACTTTTTTACTTTCAGACAGGAACAGTGTGAAACGGTATTGTAAATTCCCTTTTGAGCACTGTTCTGACAAACACAGTGTTTTATAAGGCCTCCCGAGTTGCGCAGCGGTCTAAGGCACTGTATCGCAGTGCTTGAGGCATCACTACAGCCCCGGGTTCGATCCCAGGCTGTGTCACAGCCGGCCGCGACTGGGAGACCCATGAGGCGGCACACAATTGTCCCAGCGTTCGGGTTAGGGGAGGGTTTGGCCGGCCAGGATTTCCTTGTCCCATTACGCTCTAGCGACTCCTTGTGGCGGGCTGGCGGCCTGTAAGCTGACTGTGGTTGCCAGTTGGATGGTGTTTCCTCTGATAAAAATTGGTGCGGCTGGCTTCCGGGTTAAGCGAGCAGTGCGGCTTGGCAGGGTCGTGTTTTGGAGGACGCATGGCTCTCAACCTTCGCCTCTTCCGAGTCCGTACAGGAGTTGCAGCGATGGGACAAGACTTTAACTACAAATTGGGGAGAAAAAGGGGGGTAAAAGTACGAAAAAAGCATGAATGACCAACCTGTTTAAAATACTTACTGTTAGTATGACATCCACGATTTCAATATCTACCATACTCTACCATGCATTGCATGTGCAGGACAACTACTGGTAAATGGAGTGAAGTGAACTTGAGCCAATGTCAAACAACTTCATTAATAGCAGAGGCTGTCATTTGTATTCAGGTCAATGTAAATAATTACCATGAGAGACACAACTGCCATAAGGGAGCCATTGTATTAATTTCTGTGACAGTAATATGTTGTGACTAGGTAAAAACCAAAACATTCCAGATTTCCCCGAAAATCCAGTTGGACGTATCCCGGAATCAATGGAGAATAAGCAAAAATCCAGAATCCTTCAACCAGGATTACTGGAAAACAAGAGAATTTATTGAAAGTTCCTGGAATTTGCAACACCTAGTTGTGAAAGAGATGGTGTGAAGCCATCAACAACCATTGCAGTATCTAAAATATCCGTTGGAATGAGCTGACTTGTACTCACACATTTCCTGCCTTTTCATGAAAGTGTATGGGTAAGAAAATATGTAATTTCGCTGCAGCAAATTATTCACTTTGTTCAAAAGATTGATAGTTGTGGGCCATTTTAACAGCTAGGTACCAGGGGCCTCATTTATAAACGTTGCTTTCACACAAAATATGCCCCAAAGCATGTGTGTGCCAGTTTTCAAGCAAAGGTTGGCATTTATAAAAACTGAACTTGTGAATGTGCTTATCCTTCCGCAAACTTTAGACTATGCATATGCACAGTTTCTAGTGGTTGAAGTATAGCAAAGAAGGCAAGTAGCCTTGTGAAAATGTTGAATATATAATGGGAAATTATTCCTAACAAAAAAAACTGGTATAATAACAAGATGCACAGCAAAAATCCATTCATTTTTATTTTTTCATTCTAAAATAATTAGAAATAGGCATCTACATATTTCCAATTATTTATTTCATTTCCATGATCAATTGCAAAATACATTTCTCACCTTTTCTGACTGTACTCATGAAATAGCCTATAGGCCTCAAGAAGTTAGGATATCCATCCCATCTCTCACTTAATTCAACCCACCTCACCGTAGTAAAGAGATAAGCTAGTTCAAGTATTTTGCACTATGCGATCCGATCTAAAGTGTAGTTTAAGGTAGAACAGAGGGTCACCATTTTCATTGATATTTGTAGGCTACGTCTGAATACTGTAATGTCAAATTTCTCAAGTAGCCAATATTTAATTTCTCTGCAATGGTTATGATAACTATTGCAGAATAAATTCCTCACCTTCTATGGCCATGTTCAGTTCATATTCCCAAAGTACCCATTCAACAAATTACCATGCACATCTCTCATTTAATTTTGCATATAAATAATTAAAATGTTTTGCTCTATGGTTCCGAACGGGCGCAAGCTTTATAACATACAGTAGAATTTAACAGGTGAACAGACAGTTGATCTTTTGCAGGCTACTGTAGTATAAAAATTATCTGAGTAGACACTGTTTCAGAATTCTCCGTCAGTGCAGCATATGGTTCGGGAAAAAGTAAATGCTAAACATGATTCAATTCAAACAATCTGCTTAAAAGGTCCACAACAATTTGCAATGGTTTTTGTCTGTCAGAAACGGTCAGATAAAGCAAATGTCACTGTAAAAGAAAGTTCGCCATTGCTATTTCCTTTAGATACTGTCTTGTCACCACAAAAGGTGAATGATGGGGCTTTTTTCAGGCAGTTTTAAAGCTCGTTCCTGCGCACACATTTTCAGGAGGGGTTTGATTTATAACGGGAAACATGGCGTGCACCAAGTCTATAAATCTCAATATTTTTGTACAGTCTTTTCAGAACTGTGAAGTGTACTCAATGGTTACGAAGACCCAGAACGGCACAGCCCATTTTTGCACGGCTTTGGCAGTATTCTCAAACAGGCCCTGTCCACAAATAATGACCACATGTTCTCAGTAAATACTTAGTTAATGTGTGTCCTTGTCACCTTAATTAATATACATTTGCACAGATTGAGAATGGGTGGAATATGGAGGCACTGGATACCGCTTTCCAGCAGGGTCTGTCTAGCTTCATCAAAGATGAACTGGCCACTCGGGAACTGGGAGAGGACCTCGAGTCCCTGATAATGCTGGCAATCAGGATTGACAACCACATCCAGAAACGGGTGAGACATCGCGCTTTTGACACCACTCCAGCGTTCCGGTTTCCTGAGCACCCCAAACCCCCCTTGGCTCCAGTCAGGCGGAATGTCAGACAAAACCTATTCTACTGCAGGTTGGGGTAAACCACTCTGAGACTCTTCGTTTTCTGTTGATCACTGCTTCCGAGAACCCCCTTATCCTAGGGTACACCTGGCTAGCGCTGCATAACCCACTAGTTCCTGGTCCACGGGAAACCTACTAGACTGGGGTAAGGACAGCCAGACTAAATGTCTAAGACCCCACCAAGAGCCTCGCCGTGTCCTCCTGCATCCCTTGAAGACCAATACTTTTCTGCTCTCCTTTCCGAATACTTCGACCTCTGGGAGTCCTTCAGTAAGAGGCAGGCCGCCACCTTTCCCCCCTCATCGTCCTTACGACTGTGCCATAGAACTCCTATAGGAAGCCACACCTCCCCGGGTTGTCTGTTCTCCCTCTCGACCCCTGAAGCAGCAGTCATGGACATTTACATCCGGGAGTCACTGGAGGCAGGTTTCATTCGCTCCTCTACATCCCCTGCTGGTGCAGGGTTCTTCTTCGTGGATAAGTAGGATGGAGGCCTGCATCCCTGCATCGACTACAGAAGATTGAACCAGATTACGATCTAAGTTTATTTGTCACGTGCTCCGAATACAACAGGTAGACCTTACAGTGAAATGCCTACTGACAAGCCCTAACCAGCAGTGCCATTTTTAAGGAAAAAATTGGTATTAGGTAAACAATAGATAAGTAAAGAAAAAAATTATGACAAAACATTATTGTGGTACAGGTACAGAGTCAATGTGTGGGGGCACCGGTTAGTCGGGCTAATTGAGGTCATATGTACATTAATGTTTAGTTAAAGTGACTATGCATAGATGATAAACAGAGAGTAGCAGCAGCGTAAAAGATGGATTGGCTTTCACACCCTGATCTGTTTCACCTGTCCTTATGATTGTCTCTACCCCCTCCAGGTGTCGCTTATTTTCCCCAGTGTATTTATCCCTGTGTTTCCTGTCTCTCTGTGCCAGTTCATCTTGTATCTTTGTCAAGTCAACCAGCATGTTTTTTCCCGTACTCCTTTTTCTCTTCTCTTTGCTAGTCCTCCCGTTTTTGACCCTTGCCTGTTTTCTCGACTCCATTCCCACCTGCCTGACCTCGAGCATGCCTGCCCTTCGGTACTTACTGGACTCTGAACTGGTTTTGACCTTTTGGTTGTACACGACCATTCTCTTGCCTTCCCCTTTTTGGATTAATAAACATTTAAGACTCCTGAGAAGCCTCCTGTGTCTGCATCTGGGTCTCGCCTTGTGCCCTCATATTGGCGTGGGGGAGTGGCGGGACACAATGCAAATAGTCTGGGTAGCCATTTGATTACCTGTTCAGGAGTCTTATGGCTTGGGGGTAAAAGCTGTTGAGAAGCCTTTTGTTCCTAGACTTGGCCGCTTGCCATGCGGTAGCAGGTAGAACAGTCTATGACAGGGGTGGCTGGGGTTTTTGACAATTTTTAGGGCCTTCCTCTGACACCGCCTGGTTTAAAGTTCCTGGATGGCAGGCAGCTTAGCCCCAGTGATGTACTGGGCCGTACGCACTACCTTCTGTAGTGTCTTGTGGTTGGAGGCCGAGCAGTTGCCGTACCAGGCAGTGATGCAACCAGTCAGCATGCTCTCTATGGTGCAGCTGTAGAACCTTTTGAGGACCCATGCCAAAATTTCAGTCTCCCGAGGGGGAGTAGGTTTTGTCGTGCCCGCTTCATGACTGTCATGGTGTGCTTGGACCATGTTAGTTTGTTGGTGATGTGAACACCAAGGAACTTGAAGCTCTCAACCTGCTCCACTACAACCCTGTCGATGAGAATGGGAGCGTGCTTGGTCCTCTTTTTGCTGTTGTTCTGTTGTTGTTCTGGCACCACCCGTCCAGGTCTCTGACCTCCTCCCTATAGGCTGTCTCGTCATTGTTGGTGATCAGGCCTACCACTGTTGTGTCGTCTGAAAACTTAATGAGGGTGTTGGAGTCATGCCAGGCCATGCAGTTGTGGGTGAACAGGGAGTACAGGAGGGAACTGAGCATGCACCCCTGAGGGGCTCCTGTGTTGAGGATCAGCGTGGCAGATGTGTTGCTACCTACCCTCACCACCTGGGGGCGGAGGATCCAGTTGCAGAGGGAGGTGTTTAGTCCCAGGGTCCTTAGCTTAGTGATGAGCTTTGAAGGCACTATGGTGTTGAACACTGAGCTGTAGTCAATGAATAGCATTCTCACGTAGGTGTTCCTTTTGTCCAGGTGGGAAAGGGTAGGGTTACCCCCTACCCCTGATGTCCTCCACTTTGGAGTTGGTCCAAGGGGCCCAATTCTTCACCTAACTGGACCTACGAAATGCTTACAATCTGGTGAGAATCAGAGAGGGAGATGAGTGGAAGACTGCCTTTAACACCCCTAGTGGCCACTATGAATATTTAGTCATGCCCTTCGGATTATCAAGCTCACTGGCAGTCTTTCAAGCATTGGTCAGTGACACCCTGAGGGATATGTTGAATCGGTTCATTTTTGTTTGCCTCGACGACATCTTGATCTTCAAGCAAATCAGCCATTGTCTGTAAATTTGAGAATTTTGAATTTTTCTAACATCCAAAACAGTTTTGTCCTGCATTCTAGAGTAATAATCATTATGCTTAATTCTGTCTATTTTTCTGCATATCTAAGCATAACCCTTGTCTGTATCCTCCTGACTGGTGGTTATTTTTTTAAAATAAACTACATTTGCTACTCTGCATCTCTGCTAAAATCTGGGTAAAAGATTGAACGTAATGTGAGTCTTATTTAGTTATTGCTTGCTTTTCTACCAACCTTGCCAGTAGGCAAGCCAGCTAAGATGGCAAGTCAAGCTAGATACTCTAACTTGATATCCTGAAATAGATTTTTGCTAGATAGGTTCCCAATCTGAGCTAGCTAAAGCCAACTTCATAAAACCGGCTAGTAGTATTACAGCAAAAAAAAAGATTCACTAGAAGTTGACAATTTCCATCAAGTCATTTAGAGGCTGGGAGAGGGGCAAGCAGTCGACTGGCAGACCAGGGTAAATTAAACCACCATTTCTTTCAAATAAAAAGCCTGCTTAGGTAAAATGCTTGTTAAAAGCATCACTTACCTAATTTTTCTTAGTAATGATGCCAGTCTGACACAACTTGCGTAGACAGGGAAGGAAAGGAATTTCCCCGCTAGGGTGCATTAACTGTTTACCAAAATGTCTACGGATCACCAGCAGAGTCTGAGAACTTAGAAAGGAGCGAGATTTTCCATCTATTTTTCAATTGCCCGAAAAGCTGCAAATCAGCTACAGTCCGTTTTTCTAGCCTTGACCCAGGCCTGATTTGTTCTATATTTGTCTGCCAGAGAGATGGAAAATAGACGAGAACAATTCTAGAGCTAATTCAGGGTCAGGCATGCTGCTGATAGAGGAAACGTCAGAGTAATATATATATATACAGTGCCTTCAAAGTATTCACACCCCTTGACCCTGCAGTAAAAATGTTTACTTTATGTACTGAATACAAAGCGTTATGTTTGGGGCAAATCCAACAACACATCACTGAGTACAACTCTTTACATTTTCATACATGGCGGTGACTGCATCATGTTATTGGTATGCTTGTCATCGCCAAGGATCAGGGTGGTATTGTTTGGATAAAAAGAAACGGAATAGAGCTAAGCACAGGCAAAATCCTACAAGAAAAAATGGTTCAGTCTGCTTTCCAGACATTGGGAGACAAATTCACCTTTCAGCAGGACAATAACCTAAAATACAAGGCCAAATATATACTGGAGTTGTTTACCAAGATGACATTGAATGTTATGGAGTGGCTTAGCTACAGCTTTAACTTAAGTTGGCTTAAAGCTATGGCTTGACTTGAAAATGTCTGTGTAGAAATGATCAACAACCAACTTGACAGAGCTTGAAGAATTTAAAAAAATAATATTGGGCAAATATTGTACAATTCAGGTGTGCAAAGCTCTTACAGACATACCCAAAATAACTCACCGGTGTAATCGCTGCCAGGTGATTCTAACATGTGTTGACTCAGGGGTGTGAATACTTCTATAAATTAGATATTTCTGTATTTCATTTTCTTTTTATTACTATTTTATACTTTTTTAGAATGATAGTGAATACATCAAAACTACGAAATTACACATATGGAATCATGTACTATCCAAAAAAGTGTAAAGCAAATCAAAAACTATTTTCGATTTTAGATTCTTCAAAGTAGCCACCCTTTGCCTTGATGGCAGCTTTGCACACTCTTGGCATTCTCTCAACTAGCTTCATGAGGTAGTCACCTGGAATGCATTTCAATTAACAGGTGTGCCATCTTAAAAGTGAATTTGTGGAATTTCTTTCTTTCTTAATGCGTTTCAGCCAATCAGTTGTGTGTGACAAGGTAGGGGGTGGTACACAGAAGATAGCCCTATTTGGCAAGTCCATATTATGGCAAGAACAGCTCAAATAAACAAAGGTAAATGACAGTCCACCATTACTTTAAGATATTAAGGTTAGTCAATACGGGAAATTTCAAGAACTTTGAAAGTTTATTCAAGTGCAGTCGCAAAAATCATCAAGAGCTATGATGAAACTGGCTCTCATGAGGACCGCCACGGGAAAGGAAGACCCAGGTTTACCTCTGCTGCAGAGGGTAAGTTCATTAGAGTTACCAGCCTCAGCAATTGCAGTCCAAATAAATGCTTCCCAGAGTTCAAGCAACAGACACATCTCAACATCATCTGTTCAAAGGAGACTGTGTGAATCAGGCCTTCATGGTCTAATTTCTGCTAAGAAACCACTATTAAAGGACACCAATAAAAAGATACTTTCTTCCCACTGTAAAGCATGGATGAGAAGGTGTGATGGTGTGGTGCTGACCATGTCAGTGATTTATTTAGAATTCAAGGCACACTTAACCAGCATGGCTACAACAGCATTCTGCAGTGATACACCATCCCATCTGGTTAGTGCTTAGTGGGACTATCATTTGTTTTTCAGCAAGGCAATGACCTAAAACACACCTGCAGGCTGTGTAAGGGCTATTTGACCAAGAAGGAGAGTGATGGAGTGCTGCATCAGATGACCTGGCCACAATCACCTGACCTCAACCCAATTGAGATGGTTTGGGATGAGATGGATCGCAGAGTAAAGGAAAAGCAGCCAACAAGTGCTCAGCATATGTGAGAGCTCCTTCAAGACTGTTGGAAAAGCATTCCAGGTGAAGCTGGTTGAGAGAATACCAAGAGTATGCAAAGGGTGGCTACTAACCTAAAATCTAAAATATATTTTGATTTGTTTAACACTTTCTTGGTTACTACATGATTCCATATGTGTTATTTCATATTGTTTATGTCTTCACTATTATTTCACAATGTAGAAAATAGTAAAAATAAAGAAAAACCCTTGAATGAATAGGTGTGTCCAAACATTTGACTGGTACTGTATATTTAATCCATTTTTAATTCAGGCAGTAACACAGCAAAATGTGAAATAAGACAATGAGTATGAATACTTTCTGAAGGCACTGTCATGAAGAAAAGCTTGTGGAGGATTTAAAAAAAAAAACATTTCTCTTCACAATGATACGAGGATCAGTGTTAATATGTTTGGTATCTCTAATACATGCAATAGATCATTAGCAAAGATCTTAAGCAAACACACCACAGGACTACTTGTCATGTATACTCCCTCTCCGGCCTCTAGGTCATCAGGCTGCTGATTATTCTGCATACCTGTCCCCATCGTCTCGTGCACCTGCGCCTCATGACACTCACCTGGACTCCATCACCTCCTTGATTATCTTGCCTATATCTGTCACTCCCCTTGGCTCTTTCCTCAGGTGTTATTGATTCTGTTTTCATGTCGGTGCGTTGCTTGTGTGTCATGGTCATTGTTCCGTTTATTTATTAAAACACTCACTCCCTGAACTTGCTTCCTGACTCTCAGTGCACTCGTTACAGTCAGTGAGGAGTTTGCTGGATTTATTTGACATTAAATCGGTGTGGGTTTTGCAATAAATTGATTCAGGTAAAGTCAAGGCAAATTTCATTCAAATGGTCTGAGGCCGGGGTAAGCCAATGTAAGTTAAAATCCCCTAAAACAACTAATTCAGATGACAAAGGTTTAAAATACTCAGTACCGACAGCTTCCACCAGTGTGGTAAATCCCTGCAACAGATACATTTGTATTGTGGCCATAAGCCAAAATACACATTTATCTTTGGGACTTAGTGATATTTAGAGAACATGATGCCACAACAGTTGATTTCAGTTGGTCACACTTGAATATGTTGTAAGTCTCTGTGAGTACCAAAATATCCGGGCTTGTGTCATGCACCCAGATATCTCGCGGGGCAGAAACCTCAGAGATCAATTGGTAAACTCTGATTTACCACCCCAAGATATCCCTGCACAACGTCTATTTGCGCCCCTACTGGATGGAAACTACAAATGTAACGGCTGTGCTCAACGCAATGGCACTTATAAATGTAGATCCTTAAAACACCCCCAAACAGGGAAACAGATCCCAATCAAAGGCGTTATCATGTGCTCCACTAAGTTATTTATCTTATAATTTGTCTTTGTGGTAAAAACTATGTGGGTAAAACAAAGCGCAAATTAAAAGTACGTATCTCGGAGCATTGTAGCACCATTAGGTGACTTACCCAGTTGCGGCCCACTTTTTGGAAGAAAACCACTCGATTTCGTTGTTATATTGGCATCGAACATGTCACCCTCCCTAGGAGAGGGGGTGACCTCGACAATGTATTGTTAAAACGAGAGGCTGCCTGGATCTTTAATTTAAAGACCCTTGCTCCCTTCGGTCTCAAAGTAGACTTTGATCTTTGATATCAGGCCACAACTGGCCATGATTACAGACACCTGTGTGTGTCTTTTGACACTATATACATGTCATTATACCCTGATGAAGGCAGCTTGTCTGTTGAAACGTTGGACATAAATATTTTTGCATCTGAGCTCCTCGACCGTGCGGCTCTCCTTTATTTTTTAAATGCACCCAGATATCAACATCTTTTCATTCAACTTTGTACACTGATATGTCAACAGGCTTCGACCAACTTCCGTATTAGGTAGAGAGAATTGCAAGGTGCCAGTCTTTTTGTCTGGACTGGGATAATCTGTCGCTGTAGAACTTGACATCAGCCCCCCCCCAGCAGACCTCTTAAATAAAATCTAAAATACAAGAAAATGTTTAATACATATGTTCCATGAATTTCACTGCCTACGTCAGACACGGACAAACGAAACACCAACTCAGAAAGCCCAAGGTACTTATTCTGGTATAGCGTGTGTCCAAATCAGACAAACACATTTATTTTCTTTATTTGACTAGGCAAGTCAGTTAAGAACAAATTCTCATTTACAATGACGGCCTAGGAACAGTAGGTTAACTGGCTTGTTCAGGGGCAGAACGACAGATTTTTTACTTGTCAGCTTGGGGATTCGACCGTTCGGTTACTGGCCCAACGCTCTAAAAACTAGGCAACCTGCCGCCCCAATGCCTTATATTTTATAATGAATGGACATAGAGGACCTGATCCCAGATCAGCACTCCTACTATGAGAATCCTACTTCATGAATACAGGCCCTGGAGTCCACCCACTTACTCAAGCAACATCCCTGGTCGCCTTCCACAAAGACTTGACTTCAACCATATACTCTAAAGATGCACAATTATCACATGCTGTGTGAATCCCTTCGTTTTGACCTTGTAAATGATGCACAGGCTATAATTTGCATCCTCTTTTATCCGTGCTATGGGGCTATGATCGTAATCCTTTCCCCTTCTATATACGACCCCCTGCCCCAGGGCTTGAGTTTCAGTATCTCCCCATTTATCAGCCAGCACTCTAGTGTTGCTTGTTCCCAACAGGTTTATTCCCCCTATGGCCTAGACACGGCAGGGTAACTGGTACAGGCTGTTATGTCACAGATACCCCCTCGTCAACAGGAAAGGAAAATAAAACATGAGAGGCCTTGGGGGGGGGGGGGGGGTGTATCAGGGGAGCAGGCCATAGGGATTAGGAAGGGACATTTTTCGTATGACTCACTTTCACAAATTACTGTTGTACTGTTTAAACTGAAATGCAGTTTAAACAGTACAAAGTTTTACTTGCACTAATCCACCTGCAAAGCTTCACTGTGATGGCCTTATCACAGTATGGGTAGGAATTTTGGATCAGCAATGTGCCTGGATGCAGGTCTGCAAGTAAAGCTATTTAAATTACTCACTGGATGCAACACTATATTCTCTCCTCACACTTCATTACCATCCAAGTGTTATTCCAACAAGTGCTGAACTCAACTTGGAAACATGGACACTAAATCCCCCCCCCCCCCTAAATACCTGAACTGAATACCCACACCAAGAGCCACCAATTAAGCGCTCTGTTAGACATAGACTTGATGGATGTTGGGAAAATGCAGTTTTTTTTCTGCAGTCCAGCTGAACATAAAATAATGGTCCTGTATGTTAAATCAACCCAGAGCTAATGTAATTGTCCAGCTGACACATGGGCAGTCTCCCCTCCCTGACCCCCATCAGCACTGACAGATTGGGCCGGGAGGCTGCTGTCTCAGCCTGGAAAGAGAGCGGGATTAGTGCAACAGCACCAGTGTATCAAACCAACGGATCGATTTCCCCGCTCACATAGCTTGTGTGTGTGTGTCAATGTATTATACCAACTACATGCAGTATGTGTTCACCTAATTGTGTGTCCACAAACACACCACTTCAAGAGCCATGCAACAATTAGCTGGCACTTAACGAACACCCTGCTTTTATCGTTGCCGGTGATTTGAATTCTGCGTCATTAAAACACAACTTCCAACACGTCCTTCATCACTAGGGGCGATAAAGATCATCAAGGACATCACCCACCCGAGCCACAGCCTGTTCACCCCGCTACCATACAGAAGGCGAGGTCAGTACAGGTGCATCAAAGCTGGGACCAAGAGACTGAAAAACAGTTTCTATCTCAAAGCCATCAGACTGTTAAATAGCCATCACTAGCCGGCTACCACCAGGTTACTCAACCCTGCACCTTAGAGGGTGCTGCAAAATATACATAGACATGGAATTACTGGTCACATTCATAATGGAACACTAGTCACTTTAATAATGTTTACATACTGCTTTACTCATTTCATATACACTTCCGTTCAAAAGTTTGAGGTCACTTAGAAATGTCCTTGTTTTTGAAAGAAAAGCAAATTTTTGTCCATTAAAATAACATCAAATTGATCAGAAATACAGTGTAGACATTGTTAATGTTGTAAATGACTATTTTAGCTGGAAACGGATGATTTTTAATTGAATATCTACATAGGCGTACAGAGGCACATTATCAGCAACCATCACTCCTGTGTTCCAATGGCACGTTGTGTTAGCTATTCCAAGATTATCATTTTAAAAAGCTAACTGATCATTAGAAAACCCTTTTGCAATTATGTTAGCACAGCTGAAAACTGTTGCTCTGATTAAAGAAGCAATAAAACTGTCCTTCTTTAGTTGAGTATCTGAAGCATCAGCATTTGTGGGTTCGATTACAGGCTCAAACAAATAACTTTCTTCTGAAACTCGTCGTTCTAAGAAATGAAGGCTATTCCATGTGAGAAATTGCCAAGAAACTGAAGCTCTCGTACAATGCTGTGTACTACTCCCTTCACAGAACAGCACAAACTGGCACTAACCAGAATAGAAAGTGGAGTGGGAGGCCCCGGTGTACAACTGAGCAAGAGGACAAGTACATTAGAGTGTTTAGTTTGAGAAACAGACGCCTCACAAGTCCTCAACTGGCAGCTTCATTAAATAGTACCCGCAAAACACCAGTCTCAACGTCAACAGTGAAGAGGTGACTCCGGGATGCTGGCCTTCAAGGCAGAGAAAAAGCCTTATCTCAGACTGGCCAATAAAAATAATTACCTTTAAACAAGACTTTGAACTCCCTATAGGCAGTGTCATTGTTGTCCGTGAACAGGGAGTACAGGAGGGGACTAAGCACACACCCCTGAGGTGCCACCGTGTTGAGTCAGCATGGCGGATGTGTTGTTGCCTGCCCTCACCACCAGGGGGTGGCCCGTCAAGAAGTCCAGGATCCAGTTGCAGAGGGAGGTGTTCAGTCCCAGGGTTCTTAGCTTAGTAATGAGCTTTGAGGGCACTATGGTGTTGAACGCTGAGCTGTAGTCAATGAACAGCATTCTCACTTAAGTGTTACTTTTGTCCAGTGTGGATTTCAATAGAGATATCTGTTGGGGCGGTATGCTAATTGGAGTGGCTCCAGGATGTCTGGAATGAAGGTGTTGATGTGAGCCATGACCAGCCTTTCAAAGCATTTCATGGCTGCAGATGTGA
The DNA here is from genome assembly GCF_002910315.2 of Salvelinus sp. IW2-2015. NCBI lineage: Eukaryota > Metazoa > Chordata > Actinopteri > Salmoniformes > Salmonidae > Salvelinus > Salvelinus sp. IW2-2015. The sequence goes on from NC_036876.1 coordinate 19,359,227, forward strand.
GTGCTATAGGGCAGTAGTCATGTAGACAGGTCTAATTGAAGCATGTGGGTATTACAGACTGGGGCAGGGAGAGGTTGAACAATGTCAGTAAAATACACTTTCTAGCTGGTCAGTGCATGTTCTGAGTACGCGTCCTGGTAATCTGTCTGGCCCTGCAGCCTTATGAATGTGAACCTATTTAAAGGTCTTACTCACATCGGCTACGGAGAGTGTAATCACACAGTCGTTCAGAACAGCTGGTGCTCTCATGCATGGTTGTGTTGCTTGCCTCGAAACGAGCATAGAAGGCATTTTGGTAGGCTCACGATAGTTTGCAAGCCGTGCCACATCCGATGAGCATCTGAGACGGTGTAGTATTATTCCATTTGAGTCCCGTATTGACGCTTTGCCACCTGTTTGATGATTTGTGCCTCGCTCCTTGAAAGGAGTTTCCTGTAATCCATACTTTCTGGTTAGGATATGTATGTGGTGACTACATCGCCAATGCACTTTACTGAAGGTGGTGACTGATGGTGGTGACTGAACTTCTCAATGCCATCGGATGAATCCCGGAACATGTTCCAATCTGTGTTAGTGAAACAGTCCTGTAGCTTAACGTCCACTTCATTGGACCAGTTCCATATTGAGCGCATCACTGGTACTTCCCGTTTGAGTTTTTGCTTGTAACCAGTAATTAGGATGGAGGGTGAGGGAGAGCTTTGTATGCATCCATGCGTTTACAATAGAGGTGATCTAGAGTTATTTTCTAGTTGCACAGGAGACGTGCTGGCGGAAATGAGGTAAAACAGATTTCAGTTTCCCGGCATTAAAATCCCTGGCCACTAGGAACGTCACATCTGGGTGAGCATTTTCTTGTTTGCTTATGGCCTTATACAGCTTGTTGAGTGTGGTCTTAGCTTTGCAACGTCTTTGGTTTTAAATTATGTTCTAAATTGTTTGGATAAAAGGAAACATTGTGCAGAACCTTTTATTGACCTGTCAAAAGCCTTTGATACAGTGGATCACTCAGTACTTATTCAGAGGCTTTAATCAATTGGCCTGGAACAGGCTGTGTGTAGCTGGTTTAAAAGTTACAGTGTTCAATCGAGTTTTCTCGACATTATTTACATTTATTTCAACAGGGAAGTCATATTTAGACGAAAGGTTCTTTTGCAAATGAGCCCTGCACAAAACAAAAACGAACAGATCAAAAGGCAAGTATAAATAATAAAGTATTTAAGGTGCTCCAAATCTTTTTACTATCAATCTTTAAGTCATTTATCTTTGTTTCATAGTGTATTTTCTTCTTCTTTTTATTCAGTTTAGTCACGTGATTTCTCAATTTGCAATACGTTCATTTTGCCTCCTCCCTCTTAACCATACAATTTTTAAAATCCTCATCAATGCAGGGGAATTAACTGTTTTTATAGTAATTTTCTTAATGGGTGCATGCTTATTAGTAACTGGAATAAGCATTTTCATAAATGTGTGAGTCCATGCAACTTATTACGTGTCTTGTTAAGCACATTTTCACTCCTTAACGTATTTAGCCTTGCCGTAGCAAAGGGGTTGAATACTTGACTCAAGACATTTTAGCTTTACATTTTTTATTAATTTGTAAACATTTCTAAAAACATCATTCCCCTTTGACATTATGGGGTATTTAATCCATTTTAAATTCCGACTGTAATACAACAAAATGTGGATAAAGTCAAGGGGTTAATTTAAATTTTGGGGAAAAAAGGCAAACTCAGCTCTGAAAGCGGACTGATATTGCCAACTACTTTAATGATTTTTTAATTGGCAAGATGAGCAACCTTACGCATGACATGCCAGCAACAAACACAGACACTACAGATCTAAGTATATCTGACCAAATTATGAAAGACCAGAAATGTACTTTTGAATTTTGTAAAGTGTGTGTGTGGAAGAGGTGAAAAAGGTATTGTTATTTATCAACAATGACGAGCCAACTTGGATGGAAAATGACTGAGGATAATAGCAGACGATATTGCCACTCCTATTTGCCATATTTTTTTTTATATAAGGGGTCCCACAAGGTTCTATATTTGGTCCATTACTGTTCACTCTCTACATAAACAATATCGGTGATGAGAAAGTGTCAAATTAATTTATATGCTGATGACGCTGTCATGTACTCTATCGCTTCAACGGCTGACCAAGCATTATCATTATTGGGGACAGATTTTAAGATATTACAAGGGTATTTTATACAGCTGAAACTTGTTTTAAATGCAAAGAAAACACATTTTATGATTTTTAATAGGTTCAAAATGTTGGTTGAAAATACACTTGCACTTACGAGCTTAGATGGTTCTCGAATTAATCAGGTCCCTGCATATAAATACTTAGGTATATGGTTGGATGATAAACTGTCTTTTAAAATGCATATTGACGAACTTTGTAAACAGCTACAAATCAAGCTCGGCTTCCTCTATAGAAACAGGACATGTCTGTCCTCTACAAATAGAAGACAAATTGTGCAAGCTACTTTTATGTCTGTTATAGATTATGGGGATATTATTTACATGCATGCTACGGCATCAACACTTAAATCGCGGGATGCTACTTATCATTGCGCACTTAGGTTTATTACGGGTGCTAGGTACAGAACTCACCACTGTGTTTTATATCAAAATGTGGGTTGGACTTCGCTGTGGCACGGCTATTTTCAGTAAACAAATTGACAACAAACTTTCAGCACACTTACTGTATAGGGAAGTACATTCAACAAGCACAGCACTTACACAAATTACTGATCATTGGCTGTTTTGTTAGACTTCAGTGTGGCTTTTGACATTATCGATTATAGTCTGCCGCTGGAAAAATGTATGTGCTATATTGTGGATAAAGAGTTACCTGTCTTACAGAACATAGAGGGTGTTCTTTAATGGAAGCCTCTCCAACATGATCCAGGTAGAATCAGTAATTCCCCAGGGCAGCTGTCTAAGCCCCTTACTTTTTTCTACTTTTGCTAACAACATGCCACTGGCTTGGAGTAACCCTGGATTGTAAATTGTCATGGTCAAAATATATTGATACAACAGTAGCTAAGATGGGGAGAAATCTGTCCATAATAAAGTACTGCTCTACCTTCTTAAAAGCACTATTAAAAAGGCAGGTCCTACAGACCCTAGATTTGGCACACCTGGACTACTGCTCAGTCGTGTGGTCAGGTGCCACAAAAAGGGACTTAGGAAAATTGCAATTGGCTCAGAACAGGGCAGCACGGCTGGCCCTTCGATGTACACAGAGAGCTAACATGAATAATATGTATGTCAATCTCTCCTGGCTCAAGGTGGAGGAGAGATTGACTTCATCAGTACTTGTATTTATGAGAGGTAGATATATGGTAAGGGTGAAGTAGGGTACTGAGGGCACACAGTGTGATGTGAAATCTGTGAATGATTTGTAATGTTTTCAAAATTGTATAACTGCCTTAATGTTGCTGGAACCCAGGAAGAGTAGCTGCTGCCTTTGTGTGCAATTGTGTTTAAAATTATTTTTCAATGACTACCTCAATTCTGTACCCCACACATACAATTATCTGTATGGTCCTTCAGGTGGAGCAGTGAATTTCAAACACAGATTCAACCACAAAGACCAGGGAGTTTTTCCAATGCCTCACAAAGAAGGGAACCTATTGGTAGATGGGTACAAAACAAGAAGGCATTGAATATCCCTTTGATCATGGTGAAGTTATGAATTACACTTTAGATGTCATACAAATACACCCAGTCACTACAAAGATACAGGTGTTCTTCCTAACTCAGCTGCCAGAGAGGAAAGACACCTCTCGAGGATTTCACCATGAGTCCGGCCAATGGTGACTTTAAAACAGTTACAGAGTTTAATGGCTGTGATAGGGGAAAACTGAGGATGGACCATCAACATTGCAGTTACTTCACAGTACTAACCTAATTGACAGAGTTTGAAGAAGGAAGCTTGTACAGAGTAAAAATTAATACTGCAGTAATGTGGCAAAGCAATTCACTTTTTGGCCTGAATACAAAGTGTTATGTTTGGGGCAAATCCAATACAACACATTCCTTTATACCACTCTCCATATTTTCAAGCATAATGGTGGCTACATCATGTTATGGGTTTGCTTGTAGTCGTTAAGGACTGGAGAGTTTTTCAGGATAAGAAAGAGATGGAACGGAGCTAAGCACAGGCAGAATCCTAGAGGAAAACCTGGTTCAGTCTGCTTTTCACCAAATACTGGGAGATTAATTCACCTTTCAGCAGGGCAATAACATAAAACACAAGACCAAATCTTCCCTGGAGTTGTTTCCCAAGAAGACAGTGAATGTTCCTGAGTGGCCGAGTTACAGTTTTGACTTAAATCTAGTTGACAATCTATGGCAAGACTTTAAACTGGTTGTCTAGCAATGATCAACAACCAATTTGACAGAGTTTGAAGAATTTTGCAAAGCATAACGGGCTTATATTGCACAATTTAGATCTACAAAGCTCTTAGAGATATTCCCAGAAACACACAGCTGTAATCCCCACCAAGGTGGTTCTAACATGTAATAATGTAAATGAGATATTTCTGTATTTCATTTTCAATAAATTTGAAACAATTTCTAAAAAGATGTTTTCACTTTGTCATTATGTGTAGATAGGTGAGGAAAAATAAATGTAATCCATTTTGAATTCAGGCTGTAACAAAACAAAATGTGGAATAAGGGGTATGAATACTTTCTGTATGTTGTTTTCCAAATCACGTTAATGTATCTGATGATATACATTTGAAGTTGGAAGTTTACATACACCTTAGCCAAGTACAACAGATTTAATCCTAGTAAAAATGATCTGTTTTAGGTCAGTTAGGATCACCACCTTATTTTAAGAATGTGAAATGTCAGAATAATAGTAGAGATAATGATTTTTTTCAGCTTTTATTTTTTTCATCACATTCCCAGTGGGTCAGAAGTTTACATACACTCAATTAGTATTTGGTAGCATTGCCTTAAAATTGTTTAACTTGGGTCAAACGTTTCGGACAGCCTTCCACAAGCTTCACACAATAAGTTTGATTGAATTTTGGCCCATTCCTTCTGACAGAGCTTGTGTAACTGAGTCAGGTTTGTAGGCCTCCTTGCTCGCACACGCTTTTTCAGTTCTGCCTACAACATTTCTATGGGATTTAGGTCAGGGCTTTGTGATGGCCACTCCAATACCTTGACTTTGTTGTCCTTGAGCCATTTTGCCACAACTTTGGAAGTATGCTTGGGGTCATTGTCCATTTGGAAGACCCATTTGCGACCAAACTTTAACTTTCTGACTGATGTCTTGAGATGTTGCTTCAATATATCCACGTAATTTTCCATCCTCATGATGCCAAATATTTTGTGAAGTGCACCAGTCAGTCCCTCCTGCAGCAAAGCACCCCCACAACATGATGCTAACACCCCGTGCTTCACGGTTGGGATGGTGTTCTTCGGCTTGAAAGCATCCCCCTTTTCCCTCCAAACATAACGATGGTCATTATGGCCAAACAGTTCTATTTACAATGAAGACAGACAGGCTCGAGATGTGTAGCCTAAGTTAAAAGAGTATGCATTTTAGTCCATATTTCAACAGCTAAATGTTAGGCTTAATACTGCAGTAAATATATATCCAGTGAATTTACACAGCAAAATAATAAAACTTAGACATCACAAAATCACCGGTAGCCTACATAAATAATTGTTGCTACTATAAGCAATATGACATAGATGTTTAGGCTACACTTACATGTACATAGTTTTATATACATTTTTATAATCATCTACTTTGTCACGTTTTTTCTTAAAATAAAAACCTTGCCCTGATGGAGATTATAAATCCCGGCCATCATACCTAGCCGTCTTAGTGGAACACGCCACCAATTAGTGATAGCAGTAAGGGTAAATTACAGCTATTTGACAAGACCACGAGCGTCTTCGACTTCTCTTTACGACGTACAAATATAAAAGTACATGTTTTACATCTTTTGTGAAAGCACACGATGGTGTGGGCTTTTATTATGTATGCAAAAACGTGAACATTTTGTCTAACGTTTGTAGGACTACTAGTAGCCTAGTCAAGGAAGCATCAATGCAATATTGGTAGACAACATTTTGTTACAGACTAACGGAACAGAAGTAAACCTTTAATTTGTAGGTTTAAAATATCCCTCTGGAGCCAAAGATGACCTATTTCAAGAAATGCCATTGGTTGGTGGATATACAGTTTGTCACGCCCTGATCTATTTCACCTGTCTTGGTGATTGTTTCCACCCACCTCCAGGTGTCTCCTGTTTTCCCCATTAGTCCCCGGTGTATTTATCCCTGTGTTTCCTGTCTCTATGTGCCAGTTCGTCTTGTTTTGCCAAGTCTACCAGGATTTCTCCTAGCTCCTATTTTTCCCAGTCTCAGTTTTTCTTTCCTAGCCCTCCTGGTTTTGAACCTTGCCTGTCCTGATGCTGAATCCACTTGCCTGACCACTCTGCCTGTTCTGACCTCGAGCCTGCCTATCCCCTGGTACTGTTTGGACTCTGACCTGTTTTATGAACTCTCACCTGTCCCTGACCTGCCTTTTGCCTAACCCTTTTGGTGTAATAAATATCGGAGCTCAACCATCTGCCTCCTGTGTCTGCATTTGGGTCTCACCTTATGCCCTTATAGTTTAAGATCTTTGATAGGCTCAATTACCTCGACTAACCGGTGCTCCCGCACATTGACTCTGTACCGGTATCCCCTGCATATGCGTTGCTTTTGTTATTTTATTACTGCTCTTAATGATGTTACTTATATTTCAAAAATATATATTTTTTAACTTTTTTTATTGATATTTTAATTTTGTAATGTTCTTTTTCATTTGTTTTCTCAAAAAATAAAATACACTGCTCAAAAAAATAAAGGGAACACTTAAACAACACAATGTAACTCCAAGTCAATCACACTTCTGTGAAATCAAACTGTCCACTTAGGAAGCCCAACACTGATTGACAATAAATTTCACATGCTGTTGTGCAAATGGAATAGACAACAGGTGGAAATTATAGGCAATTAGCAAGACACCCCCAATAAAGGAGTGGTTCTGCAGTGGGTACCACCAGACCACTTCTCAGTTCCTATGCTTCCTGGCTGATGTTTTGGTCACTTTGAATGCTGGCGGTGCTTTCACTCTAGTGGTAGCATGAGACGGAGTCTACAACCCACACAAGTGGCTCAGGTAGTGCAGCTCATCCAGGATGGCACATCAATGCAAGCTGTGCAAGAAGGTTTGCTGTGTCTGTCAGCTAGTGTCCAGAGCATGGAGGCGCTACCAGGAGACAGGCCAGTACATCAGGAGACATGGAGGAGGCCGTAGGAGGGCAACAACCCAGCAGCAGGACCGCTACCTCCGCCTTTGAGCAGGAGGAGCACTGCCAGAGCCCTGCAAAATGACCTCCAGCAGGCCACAAATGTGCATGGTTCTGCTCAAACGGTCAGAAACAGACTCCATGAGGGTGGTATGAGGGCCCGACGTCCACAGGTGGGGGTTGTGCTTACAGCCCAACACCGTGCAGGACGTTTGGCATTTGCCAGAGAACCCAAGATTGGCAAATTCGCCACTGGCGCCCTGTGCTCTTCACAGATGAAAGCAGGTTCACACTGAGCAAGTGACAGACGTGGACAGAGTCTGGAGACGCCGTGGAGAACGTTCTGCTGCCTGCAACATCCTCCAGCATGACCGGTTTGGTGGTGGGTCAGTCATGGTGTGGGGTGGCATTTCTTTGGGGGCCGCACAGCCCTCCATGTGCTCGCCAGAGGTAGCTCGACTGCCATTAGGTACCGAGATGAGATCCTCAGACCCCTTGTGAGACCATATGCTGGTGCGGTTGGCCCTGGGTTCCTCCTAATGCAAGACAATGCTAGACCTCATGTGGCTGGAGTGTGTCAGCAGTTCCTGCAAGAGAAGGCATTGATGCTATGGACTGGCCCGCCCGTCTTCCCAGACCTGAATCCAATGAGCACATCTGGGACATCATGTCTCGCTCCATCCACCAACGCCACGTTGCACCACAGACTGTCTAGGAGGAGATGCCTCAGGAGACCATCCGCCACCTCATCAGGAGCATGCCCAGGCGTGTAGGGAGGCCAGACACACTACTGAGCCTCATTTTGACTTGTTTTAAGGACATTACATCAAAGTTGGATCAGCCTGTAGTGTGTTTTCCACTTTAATTTTGAGTGTGACCCAAATCCAGACCTCCATGGGTTGATAAATTTGATTTCCATTGATAATTTGTTTGGTGATTTTGTTGTCAGCACATTCAACTATGTAAAGAAAAGTATTTAATAAGAATATTTAATTCATTCAGATCTAGGATGTGTTATTTTAGTGTTCCCTTTATTTTTTTGAGCAGTGTATATACCAATATACATATCTTTTTTGGGGGGGTATTTTTCTTAACAGCATTGTCGATTTAAGGGCTTGTAAGTAAGCATTTCACTGTTGTATTTGGCGCATGTGACATTTATATTTATTTTTTATTTGATACGCTGATGCTTAACTTTGTTCCAGGAGATAATCACTGTCATCTGGTGATGTTAGCATAAGGCTAACATGTGCCAGGTTATCTGATGGGACCAACTACAATGTAGCGTTCTATTACATGCAAGTAAATTGACGATGTGCATTTTGAGCCAGAGCAACTGTTTGAATTAAAACTGTTTCTTATGTTCGCAAGTATGGCCCCATAGTATTTAATGAGCAACCTGTAAGACCTAACCAACTCTGCGGATGAGTTTCATGTGAATGCTGAATGGCCTTAGTGTCTCTCTGGTGCTCCTGAGTGGAAACAAAAATAATGTGTCATCGCTTCACCATCGGTTGGGACATGTTGACATTCAGACAGCTTCCCGTTTATTTTCCTAGTCAGACACCACCCCCCCCCCCCCCCCCCTTGCTTTGAACCCCAAGAGTTCACCTCAATGGAACCTCAATACTGTAACCCAAGCCCAGTGGCCCACAGTTTACTCTCACGGAGAGAAACATATCAGATAAACCGAAATAAATACATATTAAAAAAAATATATACATCTACTCAGCAGCAGTGAGCATTCTCACTGGAAAGACTTGGCTAGTGCAGTGCAACATTCTGTAATGAACAAGGCCCTGTTTTCATAACCTTTTGTCTATCTTTCCTCTCCAAACTCATAAAACCAACAGACCTTCAGCTACTTTTGCGAGCCATTAATTCCCTGAAATGAGGAATATTTGTTGACAGACCTATCACAGCGTTTAGCGCCTTCCACTGGAGCTGTGTCATAGCATCAAAACATGTGTTTAATGTACACCCATTTGTTTCTACAATGGTCAAAGAGGCTATAAAACCAACATTCAGTTGGGGGAGTTTCATAAACAGACATAAAAGTTCACACCAACCACTTTGTTTCAAATTAAACACTAATATTGCGTTGTACAGCTTTTTTCTCCCTCCTGATGTATTTCTTAAGTTGTGATGATTTGTCTTAGCTAAGAAAATAAACATTGGAAATCTTATGGGTTTGCGATGAAAATCAGTTGAGGGAAGCTTTTTCATGCTTGCTTAATAGTTTTTTTCAATCATCTTGGTGCATATTTCACAAGTATGTGGTACATTTTCTCAACTCAAAACTGATCAACAAGGCAGGTTTTTCAAGTCTAGGCACATTTTCAAGTGACAATTACAACACACCTACTCATTCAAGCCTTTTTCTTTATTTTTTACTATTTTTCTAAATTGTAGAGTAATATTGAAGAGATCAACACTATGAAATAAAATATATGGAATAATGTAGTAATCAAAAAAGTTTTAAACAAAATCAAAATGTATTTTATATTTGAGATTCTTCAAAGTAGCCACCCTTTGCCTTGATGACAGCTTTGCACACTTTGGCATTCTCTCAACCAGCTTCATGAGGTAGTCACCTGGAATGCATTTTAATTAACAGGTGTGCCTTGTTAAAAGTTCATTTGTGGAAGTTATTTCCTTACTTCATTTGAGCCAATCGGTTGTGTTGTGACAAGATATGGAGGGTATACAGAAGATAGCCCTATTTGGTGAAAGACCAAGTCCATATTATGGCAAGAACAGCTCAAATAAGCAAAGAGAAATGACAGTCCATCATTACTTTAAGACATGAAGGTCAGTCAATGCGAAACATTTCAAGAACCATCCAGCTCTATGATGAAACTGGCTCTCATGAGGACAGCCACAGGAAAGGAAGACCCAGAGTTACCTCTGCTGCACCTCAGATTGCAGTCCAAATAAATGCTTCAGAGTTCAAGTAACAGACATCTCAACATCAACTGTTCAGAGGAGACTGCGTGAATCAGGCCTTCATGGTCGAATTGCTACAAAGAAACCACTACTAAAGGACACCAATAATAAGAAGAGACTTGCTTGGGCCAAGAAARACGAGCAATGGACATTAGACCGGTGGAAATCTGTCCTATGGTCTAATGAGTCCAAATTTGAGATTTTTGGTTCCTACCGCCGTGTCTTTGTGAGACGCAGAGTAGAGGAACGGATGATCTCTGCATGTGTGGTTCCCACCGTGAAGCATGGAGGAAGCGGTGTGGGGGTGCGTTGCTGGTGACACTGTCTGTGATTTATTTAGAATTCAAGGCACATTTAACTAGCATGGCAACAACAGCATTCTGCAGCGATACGCCATCCCATCTGGTTTGTGCTTAGTGGGACTATCATTTGTTTTTCAACAGGACAATGACCCAGCACACAGATGTCTACGAGTGGCTATCAATCTCGATCGGGTTCTGTTTCTTAATGTTCTGATAAATAAAACAGCAGGACCATGAGCTCTTAATGGCCTCTATAGGTGTTCCTTGAGAGCAAGCTTGTTGTCCATCAGCTGTCTGTGACATTGGACACTAGATAGACACAGCCACGATAACCTTACCGTCCCTCTTGTTATGTCACAAGAAGAGAGTATTGAAGGTATCAGTGGTACTGTATTGATGGTACTAAGTATAGCTCATGGGTCTGGAGAGTGGGCCATGCCTATGACGCAGAGGAAAAACAGGGTGTAGGGTGGGGACAGTGTGGGAAATCAGCCTCTCTACATGACTGTTCAACCTGGCAACATGTCTTTGTTCACTGATCACTCCCTGACAGACGGTAGAGCAGAAAACCCATGCAGATGAGACAGTGGAGGATACAGAAGGACCTGCAAGTCATCACTATTGAATGCACTATCCCCTTGAGGTAGTAATTGGTAAGAGTCCGATTTTATACAAAAAAATATTGAGCTTAGTTGCACAATTGACTTTCCTTTTGATTAAATAATAACTAAAAAACATGTGTGCGTAATGCAAATAAACTAACAACCAAAATAAAGAATTTCAAGCATTTCCATCAATATCTTATGTCATATGCACTGTGGAATTTGAGACTGAGGAAAAATACCATAATCACCTTGCTGGTCTTTGGAGAAAATGGCATGTATGGCAGTGATGATTTGCCAGTAATGCACTTCCAAAATCCTCAAGCTTTTTGGCATACCTCTCAAAATCACAGATGCCAAACAGCTGACATTTCCCACCCCAAAGTGGCTTTTTTCAGACTTAAAAATCTATTTTTCCTTTCTGGGTCAGCTCCACTACCGATTCAGCATCTCCTAAGTGGAGAAACAGTGAATAGCTTTCCGGACTGCGCTCGCTGCCTTTTAAGGGCACTCCAACCACAAATGTGGTTTGGGTGTCTTGTATGTGTGCATTTGTACATTCACTTTGCCGAAACAGTACACAGTCACTCACACTTCTAGAGAACTTGAAACAGTCTAACCATGTCTTGAAGTCGCCTAGGCTAGCTAGTGCTAGCCAACATGTTTCCCCAATTAGCTCCAGCCGGCTGGTGTGCGACTGTGGCAAAGTTGGTTTGACATAGGCTATCCAATCTCTGGGGCTAGTTAGGGGCCGTCAAAAAAGTACACAATGTAAATAGGACTTTTAGTTGTGTCATTAAATGCTTTCAATATGAATTTGTACAATTTATAGTTGGTTAGAGATTTTTAAGTCATTGAAATTGTGTAATTTACTGAGGGTCTCTAGAGATAAGCAAGTGGGGTTTAGACTTGTTCTCAAAGCATTCAGAAGCAGATGCTAGATATTTTTTGGGGAGAGGAAGACAGAAATATAGCAAGAGAGAGAGAAATATAGCCTCCCCCTTCTCACCAAGCCATGACATGCTGAAACTTTGCCGACTACCAGCATAAAACAAGAGTCCATCCCTGTATGACCTCTAGAGAAGCCACTTCCCCATCAAATGCAAATCACAGACCATGGTTCCTCAACCAAGACATACCTTAATGGAATTGCTTGAATGGGGACGAGTTAGTTAATTATAAATGGGAACAATTAAATACGGAGTAAAGTGCTCTGTGATTAAAGCACTTTCCTTAAAAATGTATTAACCCAACCATGTTCACGACACAAAATGTAAATGGCAATTATCAACGTCAAAGGCATGATTAGTATACTAATTACTTTAAAGTTGCAGTTAGGAATGTTTTCTAGCAGGTAAGCAGTGGGAGTTACTTTTTCATACATTTACAGTAGTTGAAGTCTGCATGATGACTAAGACAGTCTCATCTAGGAGAAATTAGAGTCCAATTTCCTTGTTGTGTACATCCCAAAACCTTAACATTCAACTCTCCAAGTAATTGCTGTATTTTGTTGTGGCATCTCTGATCTTCTCTAAGCTCAGTAATAACCTTACATCACACCATGCACCAATCAAATCAAATCTAATTGTATTGGTCACATACACATGGTTAGCAGATGTTAATGTGAGTGTAGTGAAATGCTTGTAAATCTGTCCCAATACTAAAAATGGTATTAAACTCTGTTACTTCTCAAGTAGGGTATGACTGAGCTGTGTTCATCTTTCACAGTTAATTAGAATGATGGGGTATTTGATTATATACAGTGTAAGGTAATACACCTACTTTAGTGCATGCCAAGGAGAAGACCAAGTTCAAGACAAAGGAGGCAGTTGACTGTAGTTGGGCATGAATGGTGACCTATGGCAATGCTGACTCAACAGAATACGGCTATTGTTATCTCCGTAAGGGAACTAAATATCCAAAATCTGTCTCGGGGAATCAACTACAACCAAGGTAAGTGGGAAAATTATGTTAGGTTGTATGAGTGGAACAAAAGTAAATGAGTCTAAATCTGAAGTTAGCAGGTCATAATGATGATTAGGGGACAGAGAGAGAAAAATCTAAGGGACACCAACAAACGCTATGCCACAAGTAGAATACTTGATAATAGGACATTAAATGTACAGTATGTTTGAACTGTTAGATTGTAGGAATGAAGCATTATCTGCTTTGATTCTCTATTCAATCCAACCCACATTGCAGTACTTCTGAAGGTATAAACATATACTTTCTACTAGAGGTCGACCGATTAATCGGAATGACCGATTAATTGGGGCCGATTTCAAGTTTTCATAACAATCGGCATTTTTGCACACCGATACAATGCACTCCATGAGGAGACTGCGTGGCAGGCTGACTACCTGTTATGCGAGTGCAGCAAGGAGCTAAGGTAAGGTGCTAGCTAGCATTAAACGTATCTTATAAAAAACAATCAATCTTAACATAATCACTAGTTAACTACACATGGTTGATGATATTACTAGTTTATCTAGCTATTCCTGCGTTGCATATAATCGATGCGGTGCCTGTTAATTTATCATTGAATCACAGCCTACTTCGCCAAACGGGTGATTTAACAAGCGCATTCGCGGAAAAAGCACTGTCGTTGCACCAATGTGTACCTAATCATAAACATCAACGCCTTTCTTAAAATTAATACACAAGTATATATTTTTAAACTGCATATTTAGTTAATATTGCCTGCTAACATGAATTTCTTTTAACTAGGGAAATTGTGTCACTTATCTTGCATTCTGTGCAACAGAGTCCGGGTATATGCAGCAGTTTGGGCCGCCTGGCTCGTTGCGAACTAATTTGCCAGAATTTTAGGTAATTATGACATAACATTGAAGGTTGTGCAATGTTACAGCAATATTTAGACTTATTGATGCCACCCGTTAGATAAAATACGGAACGGTTCCGTATTTCACTGAAAGAATAAAGGTTTTGTTTTTGAAATGATAGTTTACGGATTTGACCATATTAATGACCTAAGGCTCGTATTTCTGTGTGTTATTATATTATAATTAAGTCTATGATTTGATAGAGCAGTCTGACTGAGCGGTGGTAGGCAGCAGCAGGCTCGTAAGCATTCATTCAAACAGCACTTTACTGCGCTTGCCTGCAGCTCTTCACAATGCTTCATGCATTGCGCTGTTTATGACTTCAAGCCTATCAACTCCCGAGATTAGGCTAGCTATACTAAAGTACCTATTAGAACATCCAATAGTCAAAGGTATATGAAATACAAATGGTATAGGGAGAAATAGTCCTATAATAACTACCAACCTAAAACTTCTTACCTGGGAATATTGAAGACTCATGTTAGAAGGAACTACCAGCTTTCATATGTTCTAATGTTCTGAGCAAGGAACTTAAATGTTAGCTTTTTTACATGGCACGTATTGCACTTTTACTTTCTTCTCCAACACTTGTTTTTGCATATTTCAACCAAATTGAACATGTTTCATTATTTATTTGAGAGTAAATAGATTTTATTTATGTATTATATTAAGTTAAAATAAAAGTTTCATTGTTCATTCAGTATTGTTGTAATTGTCATTATTACAAATATATATATAAAAATCGTCCGATTAATCGGTATCTGCTTTTTTGGTCCTCCAATAATCGGTATAGGCGTTGAAAAATCATAATCGGTCGACCTCTACTTTCTACCTGTGGTCAATAAAGTGGTTTAAGATACTGTAATCATAGTTGGTGGACAACTCTCGCAGGTAAATACAGTTTTCTGAATACGATGTGTGTGAGTGCAGGCAATAATAGTACAAAAAATATATATCTGCATGAACTTAGCTGTGACAGGTTTGACTGAATCCAGACCTAGTTGCAGAAAACCATCAAAGACATCTTCTCACATTGACACAAGAATCTCAGTTTCCCATCCAGAAGACTTATACAGCAAAATAAAATGAAATGGCCTGTCTCTTGTAGAATAATTATTGGATACTTGGTACAGAAAGGTTTGTTTAAAGCCATGGAAATGCATTGTTTTGTATGAGATATGTTCTAAATATGCAGTGAAAGGGGAGTTCTTTATTAAAAGTCCAATGCAGCCATTTGTATCTCAATTTCAAATAATTTCTGGGTAGTTAAGAACTTTACTGTAATTGTTTTCAATTAAAATATATTCTTAGTCTCAAGCAAGAATGTAGCTAGGACTGTCTGGGTGTGGTCTTAGTGGAGAGGGGAAAACTGAAAACTAGCTGTTATTAGCAGGGAGGTTTGGAAATCTCTTTCTTATTGGTCTATTAACTAATTTACCAGCTGGTGATGTCACCAGGCAGGCCAAAACTCGCTGACATTAATTACAAGCGGTCTTTTCAAACAGCTCTTACACTAAAAGGCCATTATCTTAATTTTCACAATTTCACAGTATTATTCCAACCTCAGTGTGGAAATACAGTGGGGAGAACAAGTATTTGATACACTGCCAATTTTGCAGGTTTTCCTACTTACAAAGCATGTAGAGGTCTGTAATTCTTATCATAGGTACACTTCAACTGTGGAAGACGGAATCTAAAAAAAAAATCCAGAAAATCACATTGTATGATTTTTAAGTAATTAATTTGCATTTTATTGCATGACATAAGTATTTGATCACCTACCAACCAGTAAGAATTCCGGCTCTCACAGGACCTGTTAGTTTTCTTTAAGAAGCCCTCCTGTTCTCCACTCATTACCTGTATTAACTGCACCTGTTTGAACTCGTTACCTGTATAAAAGACACCTGTCCACACACTCAATCAAACAGACTCCAACCTCTCCACAATGCCAAAGACAGAGAGAGCTGTAGTAAGGAATACAGAGATAAAATTGTAGACCTGCACAAGGCTGGGATGGGCTACAGGACAATAGGCAAGCAGCTTGGTGAAAAGGCAACAACTGTTGGCGCAATTATTAGAAAATGGAAGAAGTTCAAGATGACGGTCAATCACCCTCGGTCTGGGGCTCCATGCAAGATCTCACCTCGTGGGGCATCAATGTTCATGAGGAAGGTGAGGGATCAGCCCAGAACTACACGGCAGGACCTGGTCAATGACCTGAAGAGAGCTGGGACCACAGTCTCAAAGAAAACCATTAGTAACACACTACGCCGTCATGGATTAAAATCCTGCAGCGCACGCAAGGTCCCCCTGCTCAAGCCAGCGCATGTCCAGGCCCGTTCGAAGTTTGCCAATGACCATCTGGATGATCCAGAGGAGGAATGGGAGAAGGTCATGTGGTCTGATGAGACAAATAGAGCTTTTTGTCTAAACTCCACTCGCCGTGTTTGGAGGAAGAAGAAGTATGAGTACAACCCCAAGAACACCATCCCAACCGTGAAGCATGGAGGTGGAAACATCATTCTTTGGGGATGCTTTTCTGCAAAGGGGACAGGACGACTGCACCGTATTGAGGGGAGGATGGATGGGGCCATGTATCGCGAGATCTTGGCCAACAACCTCCTTCCCTCAGTAAGAGCATTGAAGATGGGTCGTGGCTGGGTCTTCCAGCATGACAACGACCCGAAACACACAGCCAGGGCAACTAAGGAGTGGCTCCGTAAGAAGCATCTCAAGGTCCTGGAGTGGCCTAGCCAGTCTCCAGACCTGAACCCAATAGAAAATCTTTGGAGGGAGCTGAAAGTCCGTATTGCCCAGCGACAGCCCCGAAACCTGAAGGATCCGGAGAAGGTCTGTATGGAGGAGTGGGCCAAAATCCCTGCTGCAGTGTGTGCAAACCTGGTCAAGAACTACAGGAAACGTATGATCTCTGTAATTGCAAACAAAGGTTTCTGTACCAAATATAAGTTCTGCTTTTCTGATGTATCAAATACTTATGTCATGCAATAAAATGCAAATTAATTACTTAAAAATCATACAATGTGATTTTCTGGATTTTTCCGTCTCTCACAGTTGAAGTGTACCTATGATAAAAATGACAGACCTCTACATGCTTTGTAAGTAGGAAAACCTGCAAAATCGTCAGTGTATCAAATACTTGTTCTCCCCACTGTAGATATAAATCACATGGGGGGGGGGGGGGAATCACGTTTTTGACTGCACTGGGCCTTTAAAACATTTCACAAATGAGACACAAAAAAAGGAGATAAAAAGCCTAGTAATCTCCGACTGAAGCCAGGCATTACCATGGCTATGTAAACGGTTCACCAGGGCCAATAGAGACCCACAGTGGAGGTGTCATAATACCCATAAAACCTAGAGGTTAAACAGGGAAACGGTTCCAAACGTTTTTCCAAACCATTCATTTTTCCCATAGGGGATTTTAGAAAACACTTAAAATAAGGGCTGTGTTTTGTGTAGGCTTATCCTGGCGTGACGTTTTGATAACCATTAGATCTCTCTCGGACAAGGTGACTTTATCAAAACATTCGGCTCTATTGTCACGCTCGTCTTCCTCCTTGTCTGAGGAGGAGAAGTTTGAAGGATCGAGGACCAATATGCAGCGTGGTATGTGTTCATCTTGAATTTAACACAGAGAACACTAAACGAAACTAAACAAAAATAACAACGAACGTGAAGCTATAATGAGAAATGTGCTGACACAAGCAACTAACATAGACAATCACCCACAACCCACAATGACAAAACAGGCTACCTAAATATGGTTCCCAATCAGAGACAACGACTAACACCTGCCTCTGATTGAGAACCATATCAGCCATCTTGATTCCAAGATGGCGTAGCAGTCGGACGTGTGTTTTGTCTTGTCCCGTGTAAATAATCGTTTTCCTCATTTTTTTCCGTTTATATTTTAATCTCACTTTCCATCTACGGACTGAATATTACTCTCCTGCAACCCCCAACACCCAATGTGGTACGGATCTGCTATTTTTATACTTTAGAACCGGAACCCCCATCAGAAGCTAGCCAGCTAACTAACTACTAGCTAGTTATCAGTTAGTCACTGCTAGTGGTCTTTACCGTTAACTCGGACACCAGCCAGCCTCAGCTTGGTCAATACATGCCAGTCTGCACAGCGCGATATCAACCCAGAGAATATCGGACTGCTTTTTCTCTACCAAATCTCCAGATTACTACCGCAAGCTCTGGACCTTTACACCGGATCAGATAGCTAGCTGCAATCTGAGTGGCTACTCCTGGCTAACGTCTCTGTCCCGAAGCAAGCAACAGTTAGCCTTGAGCTAGCCTCGAGCTAGGCCAATCTCCCGGCTAGCCGAAGAGGTCCTCCGGCTAATTCTTGTGCTACAATACATATTTTGCCAATTGGCCTGGACCTTTTTTGCCGACACAGAGCCCTGCCAATCCATCACAACTGGTCTAAATCAGCTACAAGCTAATTTAGCCATTTTTTGCCCTGCTAGCAGCTTTTACCTTCTGCACAGACACCAGCCCTGTTATTAGCCTGGATATTACTCACCAATTTACCAGCATCGACTGTCTCTCGACAACAACGCCGGATTCCTGCGTAATCCCTGAGCCACTACTTCTGATCCTCACAGCTAGCTTGCAGCTAGCGCACTAGCGCCACTGCCACGAAGCTAGCACCAGTTAGCAAACACAATTCTACAATTCACAACCTCTCTTTCGCCATCGCCATCCGGCTTGGATTCTCTGTCGACACGACCACGTCTGAGCAGACCCCTCCGTCTGAGCAGACCACCCCCGGGCTACTAACTTTAAACGCCGCGTGCTAGCTTAGTGGAGGCCTCCCTGCTCCATCTACGGCTGCCCCTGGACACTATGATCACTTGGCTACATAGCTGATGCCTGCTTGACTGTCCATTAATTCACGGTACTCCATTCTGTTTATTTGTGTTTTATCTGTCGGCTCTGTGCTTTAACTCAGGATCTGTGTGTAGTTAATCCGACCCTCTCTGCCTAGTCGTCGCCATTTTTACCTGTTGTTGCTGTGTTAGACTAGCACCCTGTTATTGCTGCTGTTATCTTACCTGTTGTTTTAGCTAGCTCTCCCAATCAAGACCTGCAATCACTTTATGCCTTATTGTATGTTCTCTCTCAAATATCAATATGCCTTGCATACTGTTGTTCAGGCTAGTTATCATTATCATTGTTTTGGTTTGCAATGGACCCCGTAGTTCCACTCTCCGTACCTCTGATACCTCTTTTGTCCCACCCCCACACATGCGGTGACCTCACCCATTGAGACCAGCATGTCCAGAGATACAACCTTCTCTATCATCACCCAGTGCCTGGGCTTGCCTCCGCTTTACCCGTGCCCCACCATACCCCTGTCTGCACATTATGCCCAGAATCTATTCTACCACGCCCATAAATCTGCTCCTTTTTATTCTTTGTCCCCAACGCTCTAGGCGACCAGTTTTGATAGCCTTTAGCCGCACCCTCATCCTACTACTCCTCTGTTCCTCGGGTGATGTGGAGGTAAACCCAGGCCCTGCATGTCCCCAGTCACCCTCATTTGTTGACTTCTGTGATCGAAAAAGCCTTGGCCTCATGCATGTCAACATCAGAAGCCTCCTCCCTAAGTTTGCCTTACTCACCGCTTTAGCACACTCTGCCAACCCTGATGTCCTTGCTGGTCCGAATCCTGGCTTAGGAAGGCCATCAAAAATTCTGGGATTTCCATACCCAACTAAACACTTTCCGTCAAGATAGAACTGCCAAAGGGGGAGGAGTTGCAATCTACTGCAGAGATAGCCTGCAAAGTTCTGTCATACTTTCCAGGGTCTATGCCCAAACAGTTCGAACTTCTAATTTAAAAAATTAATCTCTCCAGAAATAAGTCTCTCACTGTTGCCGCCTGCTACCGACCCCCCTCAGCTCCCAGCTGTGCCCTGGACACCATCTGTGAATTGATCGCTCCCCATCTAGCTTCAGAGTTTGTTCTGTTAGGTGACCTAAACTGGGATATGCTTAACACCCCGGCAGTCCTACAATCCAAGCTTGATGCCCTCAATCTCACACAAATCATCAAGGAACCCACCAGGTACAACCCTAAATCCGTAAACATGGGCACCCTAATAACATTATCCTGACCAACCCGCCCTCCAAATACACCTCTGCTGTTTCAATCAAGATCTCAGCGATCACTGCCTCATTGCCTGTATCCGCCACGGGTCCGCGGTCAAACGACCACCCCTCATCACTGTCAAACGCTCCCTAAAACACTTCTGCGAGCAGGCCTTCTAATCGACCTGGCCCGGGTACCCTGGAAGGATATTGACCTCATCCCTCAGTTGAGGATGCCTGGTCATTCTTTAAAAGTTACTTCCTCACCATATTAGACAAGCATGCTCCGTTCAAAAAATGCAGACCAAGAACAGATATAGCCCTTGGTTCACTCCAGACCTGACTGCCCTCGACCAGCACAAAAACATCCTGTGGCGAACTGCAATAGCATCGAAGAGCCCCCGCGATATGCAACTGTTCAGGGAAGTCAGGAACCAATACACGCAGTCAGTCAGGAAAGCAAAGGCCAGCTTTTTCAAGCAGAAATTTGCATCCTGTAGCTCTAACTCCAAAAATTCTGGGATACTGTAAAGTCCATGGAAAACAAGAGCACCTCCTCCCAGCTGCCACTGCACTGAGGCTAGGTAACACGGTCACCACTGATAAGTCCGTGATAATCGAAAACTTCAACAAACATTTCTCAATGGCTGGCCATGCCTTCCTCCTGGCGGACTCCAACCTTGGCCAACAGCCCCGCCCCCCCCGCTGCTACTCGCCCAAGCCTCCCCAGCTTCTCCTTTACCCATATCCAGATAGCAGATGTTCTGAAAGAGCTGGAAAACCTGGACCCATACAAATCAGCTGGGCTTGACAATCTGGACCCCCTATTTCTGAAACTGTCCGCCGCCATTGTCGCACCCCCTATTACCAGCCTGTTCAACCTCTCCTTCGTATCATCTGAGATCCCCAAGGATTGAAAAGCTGCCGCGGTCATCCCCCTCTTCAAAGGGGGAGACACCCTGGACCCAAACTGTTACAGACCTATATCCATCCTGCCCTGCCTATCTAAGGTCTTCGAAAGCCAAGTCAACAAACAGATCACTGACCATCTCGAATCCCACCGTACCTTCTCCGCTGTGCAATCGGTTTCCGAGCCGGTCACGGGTGCACCTCAGCCACGCTCAAGGTACTAAACGATATCATAACCGCCATCGATAAAAGACATTACTGTGCAGCCGTCTTCATCGACCTGGCAAAGCCTTCACTCTGTCAATCACCATATTCTTATCGGCAGACTCAGTAGCCTAGGTTTTTCTAATGACTGCCTTGCCTGGTTCACCAACTACTTTGCAGACAGAGTTCAGTGTGTCAAATCGGAGGGCATGTTGTCCGGTCCTCTGGCAGTCTCTATGGGGGTACCACAGGGTTCAATTCTCGGGCCGACTCTTTGCTGCCTGCGACTGGAACGAATTGCAAAAATCTCTGAAGTTGGAGACTTTTATCTCCCTCAACAACTTTAAAAATCTGCTATCCGAGCAGCTAACCGATCGCTGCAGCTGTACATAGTCCATCTGTAAACTACCCACCCAATTTACCTACCTCACCCCCCATACTGCTTTTATTATATTTACTTTTCTGCTCTTTTGCACACCAGTATCTCTTCTTGATCATCTGATGATTTATCACTCCAGTGTTAATCTGCTAAATTGTAATTATTCGATTTATTGCCTACCTCATGCCTTTTGCACACATTGTATATAGATTCTCTTTTTTTTCTACCATGTTATTGACTTGTTTATTGTTTACTCCATGTGTAACTCTGTGTTTCTGTTCACACTGCTATGCTTTATCTTGGCCAGGTCGCAGTTGCAAATGAGAACTTGTTCTCAACTAGCCTACCTGGTTAAATAAAGGTGAAATAAAAAAAATAAAAAATTTAAAACATAGAAACAGACAACCTAGACATACAACATAGAATGCACACTCAGATCACACCCTGACCAAACAAAACATAAAACATACAAAGCAAACTATGGTCAGGGCGTGACATCTATTTACTCTCAGATTAAAAAACCCTAACTAGCGTCAAAGAAGACATCACACACAACCCCTGCAAGCTCCTGCACATGTGGAAATATAAAAGCCAGTGTGTCTATGTATGCGAATGACTCAACACTATACACGTCAGCTACTACAGTGACTGAAATTAATGCCACACTTAACAAAGAGCTGCAGTTAGTTTCAGAACGGGTGGCAAGGAATAAGTTAGTCCTAAATATAAAAAAAACTAAAAGCATTGTATTTGGGACAAATCATCCCTAAACCTCAACTAAATCTTGTAATTAATAATGTGGAAATTGAGCAAGTTGAGGTGACTAAACTGCTTGGAGTAACCATGGATCGTAAACGGTCATGGTCAAACATACTGATACAACAGTAGATAAGATGGGGAGAAGTCTGTCCATAATAAAGCGCTGCGCTGCCTTCATAACAGCACTATCAACAAGGTCCTACAGGCTCTAGTTCTCTCGCACCTGGACTACTGTTCAGTCGTGTGGTCAGGTGCCACAGGAAAATTGCAATTGGCTCAGAACAGGGCAACACGGCTGGCTCAAAGTGGAGGAGAGATTGACTTCATCACTGCTCCAACTTGTATTTGTGAGAGGTATTGACACGTTGAAAGCATTGAGCTGTCAGTCTAAATGCCTAGCACACAGCTCAGACACCCATGCATACCCCACAAGACATGCCACCAGAGGTCTCTGTTCCCAAGTCCAGAACAGACTATGGAAGGTGCACAGTACTACATAGAGTCATGACTACATGGTACTCTATTCCACATCAGGTAACTGATGCAAGCAGTAGAAACAGATTTTACAAAATAGATAAAAATACACCTTGTGGAACAGCGGGGACTGTGAAGCAACACAAACATAGGCGCAGACACATAAATACAATTACAAATTGTTACGTACGCCTCTTGGAGGAGGGAACGCAACACCCTGCTACATCTCAACTCCCCATGGAGTGAAAAAGTACGTGATCATAGGTGCGGGGAAGGACAACAGAGGCATCGAAAAATACAGTTTACAGGGAATTTATTCTTCCTTAATCACGGTAAGGTGGGGAAAAGGGGCTGGACGGAATCAAATCAAAGAAAGTTCAAGTTAGAGTCCCCTCTCCTACCTTACCTGCCTTCCCACAGCTTACCTAACCTTTAGCACCAACTGGCGCACTAACCAAAATACATGGGTTGGTCCACCCAGGTCTTACCTAGTGTGCATAGACAAATTCAATACTACGGGTTATGTATGCCCGCAGGCCTCTTGCCTAAACACTCCCACGGTGTGTTCCCCTTCCCCCTCTGGGAACAAATGAAACATAATAATTCACCAATACTTAGTGAACAATTTCTATAAACCAAAAACACTAAGTCCTATGGCATACACATCCCTCTGCAGGAGCGGCTACAAAATACTTTCAACAACTTAAACAGACCAACACAGGACATACAAATAAGCTCTCTCCTGACAAAGGAACAGTGGCTTTTATCAAGCTGGAGAGTCGGCAATTGATGAGCCAGACGAGAGGGCGGGGTCAGAGCTCCAATTAGTGATGGGGCCGACCAATCAGCTGCTTGAGGAATCCAGGATTCCATTTCCTGAAATACACACACATACAAACCTACAACAACACCCCAAAACCCGCAAACTCTCAGTTTGCAATAACAAAAACCAACACGCATATGTATATTGTGTCCCTGTACAATCAGAGCTAAGTGCATAAGGCGGCAGTTCTAATTGTACATTTGCTTTATAAACACTAAAGGATTATGGTCCGTGAAGACCAATACAGGCAAGGCACTGGAGCCCACATATTCCTCAAAAAACTGTAAGGCTAGCAATAAAGCCAGCGTCTCTTGTTCAATGGTGGAGTACCTTGACTGGCACGAGTTGAAGTTACGGGAGTTACAAATACGTAATCTCTAGCTGACACCTTTGCTAACAGGTATTGTGTCAATTTAAAACTTGTACTAGGCAGTTCACAGAATTGTCCATTTAAAAGAAATGGAGCCAATGTATTCATTACTACATGTAGCCAACATTAGATAGTTAATCCAGAGATTCTTACCTTTGCCTCAATTCAGCAGTCTTGTCCAGATCATCATGGCATTTGTAGTTCTTTATAATAGCCATATTAGCATCTAATTAGCATTTCATTTTGGGGGGGTGAATACAGGCAAATATATTGATAAAAGTCACCTTGTCCTAGAGAGATTTACACGGTTATCAAAATGTCACACCAGAATAAGGCTACACGAAAAACATCCCTTATTTTTTTCTAAAATCGCCTATGGGAAAAATGTATGTTGGAAAAACAATTGGAAACATTTCCCTGTTTGACCGCTAGGTATTATGACTAATACTGTGGTACTCTATTGTCTGTTTGTTTATTGTATGTGATTTAAAAAAGCTTAAGCAGCCCATGCGTGCTCTGGCCACAACAAAGGGGGATGGGGATGCGAGAGGGAGGGACAAAGGGCTCTATTCAATCTGTAGCACTGAAGATCCACTATAAAGCAATGTTCCCAGGGTCGCAGAGACTGCATTTATGGTAAACGCTGCATATGTCAGCTCCACCGGAAATTACCTCTACATTTTAACACGGATCTTCCTCCCCAGCCCAAAGTCTGAGGGGTAAAAAAGCATTACCACCACGTCTGCTCCAACAGGAAGAGATGGGTAAACAACCCGGTCAGATGTTCTATTATATTGACAAAATAGTAAGGTGACCACTCTAACAATGGAAATACATGTTCTCAAAGAGGGAAGGCAGGCGGGAGGAAGCAAGATCAGGTGGGACCATTCTAGTCAATGAGAGGGCAGATACGCGTACGAACAATAGGCAAAACTCCCATATTTTTTTCCTTTGAATTTGCCGAAATGCCAACGTGTGTCCACTTATATCAGTACATTCATAAGAACCTAACCATTATGAAACTTAAAAATTACATTTTCTTGTTGACCAAATTCCACACTCTCATTGACCTCCATAAAAAGTGGACAGATTTTGGGCAGACTAAAACCTCTCGCTTCACCTCTTCCTCTCTGGTGATAATGCTGATTAGCAAGAGTGGCTGACTAGGGACTTTCTGCTGTGGGCAAGATAGAGATAGGGACTGGGAAGGAGACAGAACGGGGAGAAAGAAAGTGAGGAAGAGAGAAGGAGATTGAGAGAGAGTGAGTGAGAGAGAGAGAGAAACTGATGGAGAAAGAGAGGGATGCAGTGAGAGAGTGCGAATCCGGGTAGGCCCAACAGAGCAGCTCATTATTGACCATTTCCATTCCAGGAGCCAAACTAAATAAAAATTGATTATTTGCCAATTACATCACTGTGCTCCTTTTCACTTAATTCCTTGAGACCTGTTCCTGTCACACCCTGATCTGTCTTTGTACTTGTCTCCACCCCCCTCCAGGTGTCGCCCATCTTCCCCATTATCCCCAGTGTATTTATACCGTGTTCACTGTTTGTCTGTTGCCAGTTTGTTTTGTCCGTCAAGCCTACCAGTGGTTTTCCCCTTGCTCCTGTCTTTTTCTATAGTTCCTGTTTTCTAGTTTTCCCGGTTTTGACCATTCTGCCTGCCCTGAGCCTGACTGCAGTTCTGTACCTTTTGACTCTGATCTGGATTACCGACCTCTGCCTGCCCTTGGCCTGTCATTTTGACTGCCCTGTTCTAGTAATAAGCTTTTGTTACTTCGACACTGTCTGCATCTGGGTCTTCCCTAAAACGTGATAGTTCCAATGTTTTCTCCCCAAACCACTGACTCCCACAGCCTGCAACATCATCCACCATTCATTTCCATTGATCTGAGGATCCCAGATGAGAAAAGCATTCCTTCCTGTTCCAAATCTTGGCCCTTGGCCCAAATCACTGACTCCCACAACCTGCACCATCATCCACCATTCAGTTCCATTGATCTGAGGATCCCAGATGAGAAAAGCATTCCTTCCTGTTCCAAATCTTGGCCCTTGGCCCAAATCACTGACTCCCACACATCATCCACCATTCAGTTCCATTGATCTGAGGATCCCAGATGAGAAAAACATTCCTTCCTGTTCTAAATCTTAGCCCTCGGACCTGTACATTGTGAGCTAAGAGTAAGAGGTGCCCCTAATGAAAGGAAAAAACGATGTACACTAATTTCAAATGCCTGGTGTCCGATTCCCTCTCATTTAAATTCCTGAGTCCAAAAATTTGACAGGTTGAATAAACCAAAAGCTACAATGAGCTTCTGTCACTCAATGGCGTTACATGACTCTATACATGAGGAATGCTTTACAGGTGAAATACGCATTCTAGTAGGCTACATGATTAGGGTTGCAAAATTCCAGGGGCCTCATTTACCAATTATGCGTAGGCAAAAATATGTGTATAAACCATACATGGGATCATTTCCACGCAAAGTGTGCGATTTATCAATATGAACGTTTGGTTGATCGTATGGGTAAATTTACACACAGCCATGACCATGCGTAGTGTTGGAATAAAGAAAAAAGTGGGGCGAAAATATATGTTGAAATTGTGAGCAATAATAAATAAATAAATGTATGTCATTCTATTTCCATTGTGAATTCATTCAACATATCTTTACATGCTATATAATTTGACCACAACAGTGGATTTTGGTGATAATAATCCATATAAAGTACAGTACTTTGTCAAATTAGAGGCATGTGTGAAAGTGAAACCATTGTTGAAATACTAGAAAAGACTGAGATAATGGAAAATAAAAATATGAGATGGCTGATCTTGCTCTGTTTGTAGATGTGGCTCATGCTGCATTTCACAGAGAACGCATTGAGAGACAGGTGGGACTTTTTCTGCAGATATCGTTTCCCAACCCCAAATGTATAGGATTTTTGCGAGGATTTAAGACCTACTTTAAAAAGGCAAATGCATGCCATTCCAGTGCACATCCAGGTGCTATCCACCCTCGGGTTCTGATCGGCATCTCAAGCCTTCGATGAGCCAATGTTTTAGATGCACTCATCAGCAAAACTATCAGTAACACAAAAAATGCCCATACACCATTGCACATCAGGTTGAAATCAAAAGGGGTTTATTTTCTTTGGCACGCACATCACCATAAAATCACCATCCCAAAATGATTTAACTATGTGAATAGAAAAGGCTTCCACTCTTTATGTGCAGGTAATAGGTTATGTGACGTGCAAAAGACGCTGCTGAATGCTGTGGCAAGGTAGCCAGTTGGAACACATGACTCATTCTGCAGAACAGCAATGTTGGCTATAAGCCTTACAGGAGGGAGCTGTTAAGGATGGTGGCTTATTGGTGAGTGTTGCCTACTCATTTGAAGTATATTTGCCATTGATAAAGCAATTTGAATTGTCCTAATGGTCCTCACTTTGTAGCTATGTTTTTATATTTACTGGTCAAGCCACAGCTGACCGAGCCAAATAAAACCTTTTGGTTGTAGCCAATCTCTGACACTAGCACCTCTATTTCAATCTGAGCCGATGCATTTCATGGTATGGCATTATATATTCCCCACATGCTTTAAAGGGATAATTGTATGCTATATTTGTAGATTTTCAAGTTGAACATCCACAGTCCTTACAACGGCATGACAACGGTGATAGTGCTGTTCTTAACACACTGTGTTAGTTTGATTTTACCATCTTATGGTGCTAATATTAGCAGGCAACCCTGGCTAGTTCCGACTAGCTAGGTTACCTGGATGTCACCTGCAAAGCTCATCTAAAGTCGCGGTTGGCTAATGTAGCCGGGACCGCTGTTTCTGACCCGAGTATAAGCGTGTCGGATTCCTCTGATTTGGAGTTGGATCCGGAGATGGACAGCAAAGTCATGAAGGGTGAGACCTGTGATATGTTCACCGTTATACACAAAACTGTAAACAACTCGTTGCCTCAAAAGACCGGATAATTTATGAGAACAGGGTCCTAAAAGAACATCTCACTCTGGCTAAAGAGACCACAAGGAGTGTTGTGCGGTCAGGGTAGGCAATATGAAAATGAATGAAAAAATAACTGTCATGAAAAATATATATACATTTTATTAATAATAATTTTGTCTTCATGTTTTTCTGCATGATAAAATACATTTCTGAACTAGTACCTCTTCCCAAATATGTGGTGATCTGGTACAAAATGTGCAAGTAAGCAAGCGGGAAAGGCAGCCTCACTGTGTGCCTTTCTCCCACCCTTCAAACTCAATGCAAAGCATTGACATGACTTGCACATGTGTGTTGCTACCTTATACTGGCAGCTAACAGGAGCCGAAAGGAAGGCAGAGAGCTTCGCTGCCTTTCATGTGTCAATATGTTCCAATTTCTGTCACACCCTGATCTGTTTCACCTGTCTTGTGCTTGTCTCCACCCCCCAAAGGTGTCTCCTATTTTCCCCATTATCCACTGTGTATTCATGTGTTTTGCTTTTTGTGTATTGTTGTGTATGATAACGTGTATTTTAATGTGTATGAATGTGTAGTTTAATGCATTTATTGTATTTGGATGTGTATTGTGGTGCTATACATGGCTCATCTGGAAAAGAGACCTTGGTCTCAGCATTGACTCCCTGTCAAAATAAAGATTAAATAAATAATGACTTGAGTTGAGTGCACTAGCGGGCACCCACTCCGCCCTCAGGATCAGGACTGGGAGAAACTGGTCCACACAGTGATAACGGAAAACAGCAAGGCAACATTGACAACATTTCATTGAATAACAGTTTGGAAAATGTTATTATAAAACACAAATAGCTGTTAATACTAACAATATATAAAAAAAGACAAATAATTCAAACATGTTACACAATTAGAATTATAACTTATTAGCACAGTGTGGCCACTAACATAGGACATGACTGCCTATGTTGCAATACAAGAGTGATACTATGTAAATGACAGTTTGTGCAGTTTTCAGATCATTAAGTCAACCGTTTTCAGGAACAGTGAAAGGCATGTACAGAAACAGGAATAACTGGTCCAAAAATGTACTGGGACCAAACAAGCCCATTGGGCACAGATGTCAATTAAACATCTACTGCGCCTGTACAGATTAATTTTGTATCGCTCAGAAAGATGGCAGGAATATGAGCATTTGTGATTTCAGACTTTTTTTGTTATGATACTTATTGGTTCAACATAATTTCATTGAAAATGGAAAGAGAACAGAAAGCCCTCATGGCTTGGGTCATCGTTTTGCAACTACTCGGCTTCTTTGTCTATTTACATGCCCATCTGCACATTCCTGAACAACAACCTTTGACCTTTCAGTAGTTATGGATTACACTTCCCACAATTACCCAATAAGTGGGCCATTGTTAACCAGATGTCAATCAGGTGAAGAGCGTGAAGCCATTTTGGGTAAGTAACTCTAAAGCTGCTGGGCTCTGACCTTGGTGATCTCCAGACAGCCCACACCGATTATTTTAACACTCTGCTCCCAGTTCTGTCCAGGCATGGACCCAGGATATGTGTATGCGTAAGCCTACAGTATGAACCTGTCTGTGTTTGTGTGGGTCCCTGATGCATTGCATCCATTGCCTGATATTTTGCTGATATAGGTTATCTATGCTCTTCAAAGTTGCTGTTTGGAATATGTTATGCACAAATGATGTGTAGTGTGTCAGAACTCAACTTTTCGGTGGGTACCCATAAAAAAGGAGGGCATGAAGTTTTCCTCAAATAGGTGAGAAAAACGCTGAGCAGACTAAAATGTAGGCTATCCAGGCAAGTAGTGCGTGTGGAAAATGTGCTTGACATAACCGAAGCGTAAGCATTGACCCTATTGAAACTGCTGATGCATAAAAGCATATGCTTTGGGCACAGATTTGAGATCATTTTCAGAAAGCCAGTAAAAAAGGCAAAACATTTGCATCCAGAAGCTTAATGTAAAATGTAACAATTAGCAAAAAGATAAACATTCTGAGATGGTTTCTCACAATCTCTGAACAAAAATATAAATGCAACATGTAAAGTGTTAGTCCCATGTTTCATGAGCTGAAATAAAAGATTCCTGAATTTTTCCATATGCACAAAAAGATTCTTTCTCTCAAATGTCGTGCACAAATTTGTTAACCTCCCTGTTAGTGAGCATTTCTCCTATGCCAAGATAATCCATCCACCTGACAGGTGTGGTATATCAATAAGATTATTAAACAGCATGATCATTTCACATGTATTTACTGTATTCTATCCTATTCTACCGTTTCTTAGTCTATGCCGCTCTGACATTGCTCGCCCAAGTATTTATAAATTCTGAATTCTATTCCTTTACTTTAGATGTGTGTATTGTTGTGAAAATGACGCAACAGTAAATAAGATGGGGAGAAGTCTGTCCATAATTAAGCACTGCTCTGCTTTCTTAACATCGCTATCAACAAGGCAGGTCCTACAGGCCCCAGTTTTGTCGCACCTGGATTACTGCCCAGTCGTGTGGTTAGGTGCCACAAATTGGCCCAGAACAGGGCAGCATGGCTGACCCTTAAATGTGCACAGAGAGCTAACTTTAATAATATGCATGTCAATCGCTCCTGCCTCAAAATAGAGGGATTGACTTCATCCCTACTTGCATTTGTGAGAAGTATTGACATGTTGAAAGCACCGAGCTGTCTGCTAAAACTATGAGCACATAGCTCAGAAACCCATGCATGCCCCATAAATCATGTCACCAGAGGTCTCTTCACAGTCCCCAAGTCCAGAACAGACTATGGGAGGAACACAGTACTACATAGAGCCATGACTACATGGAACTATATTCCACATCAAGTAAATCATGCAAGCAGCAAAATCAGTGGGGCCTGTGACGAGACACACATTCACACACACATGATAACATATGCACTATACACACAGGTACACATGGATTTTGTCTTGTACATACATATGTGGCAGTAGAGTAGTGGCCTGAGGGCACACACTTAATCTGTTGTGAATTGTAATGTAATGTTTTTAATTGTATATGCCTTAACTTTGATCGACCCCAGGGAGAGTTGTGGCTGCCTTGGCCGCAGCTAAT
The DNA here is from genome assembly GCF_002910315.2 of Salvelinus sp. IW2-2015. NCBI lineage: Eukaryota > Metazoa > Chordata > Actinopteri > Salmoniformes > Salmonidae > Salvelinus > Salvelinus sp. IW2-2015. The sequence continues at coordinate 19,390,382 of NC_036876.1, forward strand.
GGGTATTCATAATAAATACAAATACCTCATTGTTACCCTTCAGACGTATAAGTTACCAGACCTGGACTCAGGGATGGCTAACCCTGGAGATCCCTTCAATCTCAATCGAGTTAGGTAAATCTGCTTTTCGTTCTTTTCATGTGGAATGATCTCCAAAACTCATTAAAGTTGGTGGAGTTGGTGCCTCTAGGGCAATTCAGACAGCTATTAGAGTTTGTTTCATATAATTGTGTTTTTGCTTTTCGTGCTTTGTTTTTGCTTTTCATGTATTCCATTATTGATGTGTATACAATATGTAGTGTAATTGTTGTTTATTGGTGTGTTCATCAAGGGCTCATCTGCTAAAGAGACCGTGGTCTCAGCATGACTCCCTGCTTAAAAAAGGTACAAAAAAATAAAGAATAATAATGTGTCTCGGGCTCAAGAAAGGCATTTTGCTGAGACCACAAATATATCATGCCCAGAATGAGGCCATTCGGTGAAGGAGAACGGCATTTGTTTGAATGTTTGGATACAAATGATTCAGTAAAATAGAACTTTGTCATGATGTTGGCTTGATGGGGGAGGTTTATGACCCCCCATAAATAGCTTCCCCCCCGTTTCTCTCTCTCTACTCTATAGAGTTGACTCTTGAAAAACCCCTTTGTTAACATAGAGATTCTGGTGACATCAAAAGATGGGAAACTGAACCATATTTCGGTAATCCAACCAGTTGAAAATATGCGTTGGGATTTAATGAATATGATGTCAGTTCAGTTGGCGTCTGAGACATGATTACTGATGATAGGACGACATAAACTGTATCTTGGAAAGTCTACACATTATAGTTATCAGATTCATATGGAATTGTTGTGCAATTTAAATGTTTAAATATGTAAATTATTTGTAAAGATGAAATGTAATTTAGCTTCTTAAAACTTCTTGTCACTACAGGGGGTGCTGTTTCAACTTCGACATTTTGCGTCTCCAAATTAAACTGCCTCGTACTCAATTCTTGCWCGTACAATATGCATATTATTATTACTATTGGATAGAAAACAATCTCTAGTTTCTAAAACCGTTTGAATTATGTCTGTGGGTGAACCAGAACTCTTTCTACAGCGAAATCATGACAGGACATGCGAAGGTCAGAAAAATAGTCTCTGTTCTCAGATCAGTTTAAAGCTCTGTGTGTGCCTATGGATCGAAATGAACTGCACCCGCCTTCCCTGGATGTCAGTAACCAATGAGAAGTGGAATGGTGTTTCTACGTATTTCTCAGAGCTTATAAAAGGGCAAGGAACGAGGTGCGCTCTCTTTTCGACTTCCGCCATTACGCAACGCAAGACTCAGGATAGCATTTTGAAACGCTCAGTTATCGGCCTTAGATATGTCCGTCTGTAATTTAATTCGGTATGGTGTTAGAAACATCATAACGAAGTTATTTGAAACCGATTTATATCAGTTTATGCGAGTATATTGCTATTTTCGGAATTTTCGTAGTATTGCGCTTTGAGGATTTGGACATGTGTGTGCCACGTAGCTAATGTTAGCTGCTAGTTCCGAAGTTGAAGTGGACATTTTACAACAAAGCAACGATTCTTTTGGACAAAAGGACACCTTGCCCAAGATTCTGATGGAAGCTCGTCCAAAAGTAAGAGCTATTTATGATTTTATTCCGTATTTATGTGGAAAAATGTAAACGCATTTTTCGGCCAWTATTGCGGCACTAGTCTGGCTGTAACGCACACTGTATGTCTAGTAACGTTAATTTTAAAAATCTAAATCAGCGGTTGCATTAATAACCAATGCATCTTTCATTAGCTGTCCAACCTGTATTTTTTTTGTCAATCTAATCGATAAATAATCGTAAACTTAGGTGCCCTTCCAAGATGGCGCCGGCCAGAATGCATGCCATGTTTTGACTGATTACATAGCATAACCACGATTTGTGATGCTAAATATGCAAATTTTCGAACAAACTCTATATGCATTGTGTAATATGATGTTACAGGACTGTCATCTGAAGAATTCTGAGAAGGTTAGTGAAAAAATTAATATATTTGTGGTGGTGATAACGTTATCGCGCTTTTTGCCTTGAATCAATGCTGGGGTGATGTTAGCTCATGTGGTATGCTAATATAACGATATATTGTGTTTTCGCTGTAAAACACTTAGAAAATCTGAAATATTGTCTGGATTCACAAGATGTTGGGCTTTCATTTGCTGTACGCTGTGTATTTTTCAGAAATGTTTTAAGATGAGTAATTAGGTAATACACGTTGCTCTCTGTAGTTATTCTAGTCGCTTTGGGTGAGTTTTGTGATAGTGGCTGCAATGGTAAACTGTGATTTATACCTGAAAAATGCACATTTTTCTAAAAAAACATATGCTATACCATAAATATGTTATCAGACTGTCATCTTATGAAGTTGTTTCTTGGTTAGTGGCTATATATATCTTTATTTAGTCGAATTAGTGATAGCTACTGATGGAGTAAAAAACTGGTGGAGTAAAAAAAGTGGTGTCTTTTGCTAACGTGGTTAGCTAATAGATTTACATATTGTGTCTTCCCTGTAAAACATTTTAAAAGTCAGAAATGATGGCTGGATTCACAAGATCTGTATCTTTCATCTGGTGTCTTGGACTTGTGATTTAATGATATTTAGATGCTTGTATTTACTTGTGACGCTATGCTAGGCTATGCTAGTCAGCTTTTTTACTGTGGGGGGTGCTCCCGGATCCGGGTTTGGTAGAGTGAAAGGTTAATGAGAGAACGGTTTGTCATAGAGTAAACTCTGCCAACTCAGTGGCCCCGCCCATGTGAACAGACAGCGGTTGTAAACTATGAAACATGGCCATCTCTCCCAATCCTATATAAGCCCCTTGACCAACATGTAACTTTCTGTTCCGAGGACATTAGGGCGACGGTCCTACGTTAAAAGGGCTCGGATAATAACCTGTTCCAAGGACGTGAGGACTTACCATCCCAACGTTGAAAGGACAAAGACCACCTACAGAACTAAGCCAACCTCAGCAAGAACCAAACAAAATTGGCATCGAATTTCAATGTGAAGGTGACGACCTACACGCCGGAAGGATGAATTTTGACTATACCAGCCAGAATATAGCATGAGCTTAAAGTATGGCAACTTGGTATGAACTTTGAACTCTTATTCACTCCAGAAGTGATACCTCCTAGCTGTTGAGTTAGCAGCAGTCGCTGTAAACGTGGGCTAGGAAAGGACGGACAACGTATCCATTCTACCACGCTCCAGTTCACCACTAGACAGTCTTCAGAGGACCAGAGATCCATGCTGGACAACCCGGCCTCCCATCTACGACCAACCGATCGAAGTGCAGCTCAGAGTAAATATTTATTGCATTTTCCTTTTCCAAATGGCCGATTATTTAGAATGCATACGATTCTGTATTTACGATAGAGAAGCTGCCTATGGCCCAATAGAGACATAGCTTCTCCCTTTGTTCCTCAGTCTTCCCGCTCTTTCATTCAAACCCAACCCCCTTTCCTTTGTGTAACCAGCCGTCATATCTGCTCCGTCCACCAGGGACGTTTTCTTTATGACATAATTTGTAATCAATGTATGATCCATTCTGTGTGTATGTAATTCTGTGTGTTTATTTAGGTATTTAGTAAATAAATAATTAAACCAAATGTTGTATTGCTGATTCAACTTGTTAGCCAGGGTTCGTGAAGATAACCAAGAATTTACAACTTTCAGATGAGACTAAACAAGGTGACGATTAAATATTGACTGGTTTCGACTTTAGTTAATTACATTCACCTGATTAGCTTAATCAGGTAATATGAATTACAGATACATTATTTTATAGAATAGCATGTCATATCACTTAATCCGGCATAGCCAAAGACATGACAACTTGGATGTGCACTACGAATAATGTAGTCTTAAACACTGACCTGGCCCCAGCCCCTCTTTTCTCACTACCCCCCAAACTGCAAAGGAACATTGTTGAGACAGGGAGGCACAGGAGTTCATCCTCCTGTGGTCCAACAGGTGCTGGCCATGGGGAGAGGCTCATTGGGCTAATTGAAGCTAAAGACAGTGCTCTGGTAGTACATGTGAAACGCAGTGGTGTAAAGTACTTAAGTAAAAATACTTTAAAGTACTACTTAAGTAGTTTTTTTGTGTAACTGTACTTTACTTTGCTATTTATACTTTTGACAACTTTTACTCCAATACACTCCTAAAGAAAATAATATACCTTTTACTCCATACATTTTCCCTGACACTCGTTACATTTTGAATGCTCGTCCAATTCACGCACTTATCAAGAGAACATCCCTGGTCATCCCTACTGCCTCTGATCAGGCAGATGCACTAAACATAAATGCTTAGTTTGTAAATGATGTGTGAGTGTTGGAGTGGGCCCCTGGATATCGGTAAATTTAAAAAAACAAGAAAAGTGTATATAAGGAATTTGAAATTATTTATACTTTTACTATTGATACTTAAGTATATTTTAGTACTTAAGTAGTTCACTTAAGTAGTATTTTACTGGGTGACTAACTTTTACTTGATTCATTTTTATGAAGGTTACCTTTACATTTACTCAATTATGACAATTAGGTACTTTTTACACCACTGGTGGATTGGACTGGTGGACTGGTGGAAAATTGTGAGCGGAAAGCCGAGACTGGCTGCTGGGACTGGCCAGGCAGAGAAATTAATAGGCAGTTATAGTAGAGATGTGTTCACTGACAGATTGATGCTGTTTGGCAGTTCACAGGCCTGGTTTTGAAGCACTTTTCTTCCAAAGATGCATAAAAAATACCCACTGACATAGTTTACACTTATGAAGGCATTGCTGATCTGTCAGCGGCAAACTGCTTTTTCAAGACACGAGAACATCTCTGAGTCATTGATAGCACACGAGAACAAAATAGGACTAAGAACCATTTATATTTGCACGTCTCCAGCAATATTCCCTTCTGTCTCTACCACAGGTGGTTGAACTACATGTGGTTTGAGTTTAATGTACCAAAACTCCTGGTGTCTCAGATGTAAGTTAAATAATAATACATTTGAACTCGGAAGTTAAAATACACTTAGGTTGGAGTCATTAAAACTCATTTTTCAACCAATCCACACATTTCTTGTTAACAAACAATAGTTTTGGCAAGTCGGTTAGGACATCTACTTTGTGCATGACACAAGTAATTTTCCAACAATTGTTTACAGACAGAATATTTCACTTATAATTCACTGTATCACAATTCCAGTGGGTCAGAAGCTTACATACACTAAGTTGCCTGTGCCTTTAAACAGCTTGGGAAATTCCCAAAAATGATGTCATGGCTTTAGAAGCTTCTGATAGGCTAATTGACATAATATGAGTCAATTGGAGGTGTACCTGTGGATGTACTTCAAGGCCCACGTTCAAACTCAGTGCATCTTTGCTTGACATCATGGGAAAATTAAAAGAAATCAGCCAAGACCTCAGTAAAAAAAATGGTGGACCTCCACAAGTTTGGTTCATCCTTGGGAGCAATTTCAAAACACCTGAAGGTACCACGTTCATCTGTACAAACAATAGTACGCAAGTATAAACAGCATGGGACCACGCAGCCGTCATACCGCTCAGGAAGGAAACGCGTTCTGTCTCCTAGAGATGAACGTACTTTGGTGCGAAAAGTGCAAATCATTCCCAGAACAACAGCAAAGGACATTGTGAAGATCCTGGAGGCAACAGGTCAAAAGTATCTATATCCACAGTAAAACAAGTCCTATATCGACATAACCTGAAAGCCCACTCAGCAAGGAAGAAGCCACTGCTCCAAAACCGCCATAAAAAAGCCAGACTACGGTTTGCAACTGCACATGGGGACAAATATCGTACTTTTTGGAGAAATGTCGTCTGGTTTGATGAAACAAAAATAGAACTGTTTGGCCATAATGACCATCGTTATGTTTGGAGGAAAAAGTGTGAGGCTTGCAAGCTGAAGAACACTATCCCAACCGTGAAGCACTGGGGTGGCAGCATCATGTTGTGGGGGTGTTTTGCTGCAGGAGGGACTAGTGCACTTCACAAAATAGATGGCATCATGAGGCAGGAAAATTTTGGGTCTTCCAAATGGAAAATGACACCAAGCATACTTCCAAAGTTGTGGCAAAATGGCTTAAGGACAACAAAGTCAAGGTATTGGAGTGGCCATCACAAAGCCCTGACCTCAATCCTATTGAAAATGTGTGGGCAGAACTGAAAAAGTGTGTGCGAGCAAGGAGGCCTACAAACCTGACTCAGTTACACCAGCTCTGTCAGGAGGAATGGGCCAAAATTCACCCAACGTATTGTGGGAAGCTTGTGGAAGGCTAGCCAAAACGTTTGACCCAAGTTAAACAATTTAAAGGCAATGCTACCAAATACTAATTGAGTGTATGTAAACTTCTGACTCACTGGGAATGTGATGAAAGAAATAAAAGCTGAAATAAATAATTATCTCTACTATTATTCTGACATTTCACATTCTTAAAATAAAGTGGTGATCCTAACAGGGACAGGGAATTTTTACTAGGATTAAATGTCAGGAATTGTGAAAAACTGAGTTTAAATATATTTGGCTAAGGTGTATGTAAACTTCCAACTTCAACTGTAAGAGGAGTTTTAAGGGAACGGAGGGAGGTTTCTGAGTCAAAGGTGAACAAGGTGATTAGCTCACTAAAGAACTCTAAAGCCAAAGATGTGTTTGGGCTGGATTCTACCTTTCTTAAAAACTACAAAGAGTCACTCATTGGCCCCATTACTAAGTTCACCAACACACCTATTGACCTGGGGGTGTTTCCAAGGGTATGGAAGTCGGCCATAATAACAGCCATCTTTAAATCGTGTGAACCTGCTGACGTGAGTAACTACAGGCCCATTAGTATACTACCTGTGGTGTCGAAGGTTTTTGAAAAGTGTGTAGCAGAACAACTGATTGCCCACCTCAACAAAAGCCCCTTCGCATTACACTCCACGCAGTTTGGCTTCAGAGCGAAACACTCCACAGAAACGGCCAACTGCTTTCTTCTGGAAAATGTGAAGTCCAAGATGGACAAAGTGGGCATTGTTGGGGCTGTGTTTCTGGACCTAAAGAAGGCTTTTGATACAAAATTGTCCAAGTTCAACTTTTCCCCCGATGCCTTGAGATGGATGAAATCATACCTTGGAGGCATAACTCAGTGTGTCAGAGTGAGCAATGAGCTGTCGCCCACTCTTAGCTATGATGTGGGCGTGCCCCAAGGGTCAATACTGGGGCCCCTCCTGTTCAGCCTGTACATTAATGATCTGCCTTCTGTCTGTACTGGGTCTGATGTTCAAATGTATGCAGATGGTACAGTGATATATGTGCATGCAAAGAGCAAACAACAAGCTGCACAAGAACTCACTACTGTAATGGTCCAGGTTACAAAGTGGCTCAGTGACTCGTGTTTGCATCTCAATGTGAAAAAAATTGTCTGCATGTTCTTCACAAAGAGGGCAACAGATGAAACTGAGTCAGATGTCTATGTGTAAGGGGAGAAGCTCCAGGTGGTATCTGATTTTTAAGTACCATGGCATCATACTTGATTCCAACCTCTCCTTTAAAAAGCAGGTGAAAAAGGTAATTCAAATAACCAAATTCAACCTAGCTAATTTCCAATTTATACAAAATTGTTTGACTACAGAGTTAGCAAAACTGTACTTCAAATCTTTTCACGCCGCCAAACTTGCCCTAGTAAAACTGACTATCCTACCCGATCTTCGACTTCGGCGGTGTCATCTACAAAATAGCTTCCAATACTCTACTCAGCAAATTGGATGCAGTCTATCACAGTGCCATCCGTTTTGTTACCAAAGCGCCTTATACCACCCACCACTGCAACCTGTATGCTCTAGTCGGCTGGCCCTCACTACATATTCGTCGCCAGACCCACTGGCTCCAGGTCATCTATAAGTCTATGCTAGGTAAAGCTCCGCTTTATCTCAGCTCACTGGTCACGATAACAACACCAACCCGTAGCACGCGCTCCAGCAGGTATATCTCACTGGTCATCCCCAAAGCCAACACCTCCTTTGGCGGCCTTTCCTTCCAGTTCTCTGCTGCCAGTGACTGGAACGAGTTGCAAAAATCGCTGAGGCTGGAGACTTACATTTCCCTCACTAACTTTAAACATCAGCTATCTGAGCAGCTAACCGATCGCTGCAGCTGTACATAGTCCATCTGTAAATAGCCCACCCAATCTACCTACCTCATCCCCTTATTGTTTTTATTTACTTTGCTGCTCTTTTGCACACCAGTATCACTACTTACACACCATCATCTGCTCATCATCATCTGCTCATCTATCACTCCAGTGTTAATCTGCTAAATTGTAATTACTTTGCTACTATGGCCTATTTATTGCCCTACCTCCTCATGCCATTTGCACACACTATATATAGACTTTCTTTTTTTTTCTATTGTGTTATTGACTGTACGCTTGTTTATTCCATGTGTAACTCTATGTTGTTGTTTCGGTCGCACTGCTTTGCTTTATCTTGGCCAGGTCGCAGTTGTAAATGAGAAGTTGTTCTCAACTAGCTTACCTGGTTAAATAAAGGTGAAATAAAAATAAAAATAGATTTTTTGTTGAACAGAAAGCCCAAACATATGGCAGCAGATCCACAAGGTCTGCCATGAGAGGTGACTGTATAGTTCCCTTAAGGAAAAGCAACTTTAGTAAATCCGCTTTCTCTGTGAGAGCTTCCCATGTCTGGAATACACTGCCATCAGACACACATAACTGCGCCACCTATCACACTTTAACAAAAAACATGAAGACATGGCTAAAAGTCAATCAGATTTGTGAACATAATCCCTAGCTGTGTTTTGCCGCATTCCATGTTGTCTGTTGTTGTCTGTAGCCTGTGAGTTGTGGAAACACTTTGTTGCTTTTATGGATTTTGTCTGTTGCTTTTTGTGCTATGTTGCTATGTCTGTATGCTATGTCTTGCTTGTCCTATGTTGCTCTGCGTGTGCTCACTGCTCATTGATTGTCTGTATTGTAATTGTTTTTAATAACCTGCCCAAGGACTGCGGTTGAAAATTAGCCGGCTGGCTAAAACCGGCACTTTTACTGAAACGTTGATTAATGTGCACTGTCCCTGTAAAAATAAAATAAACTCAATGAGATGTGATGGCACCCAATCGAAACAGCTCCTGTTACACACTCCCCCATCTATATGAATCCCAAAAGAGCTGCAGGCTCCGGGAATTATATCTGCTTCATACCCTCTGCATCATGCTTCATACCTTCCACTCTCTATCTACTCCTTGACTGCACATTATAAACATGTATGCTGCAAAATTAATTGAAAAGAGAAAGATGAGGTGATGGCAATTAGAGAGAGACTGCTCAAATGAACACGCTTTCTCTTTGGTAAACAAAAAACTCCAGCCACTACGTATCTTATAATACACAAACGTATGCATACACTGTTAACCATGGCCGCTCCCATGAGGAGTGCATCATGTCTGATTAAACACAAAAAATTCACTGGATGCATACCCGTCACGGTTCATTACATCGTAGAATTTGAAAACAAATTACTGGACTCACTGTACTCGAAAACAAGTTTCTCACCATGCATGCATGGTGTGCAATTAATATAATTATTGGACTGTCTCATTGCTCAAAGATCCACAACGTTTATACTCTGCACTCCTTTCCTAATTGCCATTTTATCTCAAAGAAAATGTGTCTGAACATGAGACGCAGGTGGCAAGCAACACTCTCACTTTAATGGATGACCTTCCTATTTACTCAGATTGTAATCAATGAAGTTCACCAAGGTGTAACTTCCAATTACATTTGAGGCATGTTGAGAAATAAATGCAAGCAAAACAATTATCCCTCCTTGAGCACCAGTCTCTACTGTTGCGCCAGAAAGACTTTAAAAATGCATGTACTTTCTTCTGCAAGTGCCTATTCTGACAGTGAAAAATAAACCCTCCACTCTTGTGTTTACCATTTCCATTTTGGAGGGTTGGAGTTTGAAGGGGTGAATTTATGGTGGAGACCCGGAGGTGGTAGGAGATTTCTTTACTTTCTTTTGTGAAGCTAATAGTGACAGAAACAAAACACTACTCGTGTGCAGGGCCTGAAATAGAAATGTGTATCTGTTCTTATTGAGCTGCGATAAGATAATGTTTACCAGAGAGTAGTTGGGAGGAGTACATATTTCTCCAAAAGCTGAAGCTAAAACAGCAAGCCTCCATAAAACACACTGATACTAATGATGACCATGGACTACAGGTGCAGCCAACTATTTGGTTATAMTTTCTGGTGTATTTTCCTATGTGTACATTGTGTGTAATTATAAGATGCAGGGCTCCCTTGCGAATGAGACCTTGGTTTCAATGGGTTACAAATCAAATACATTTTGATTGGTATAAGTGTGGAACACCACACATTGCTATAATCCTGGCCTTAGTAATAGACCTATACACCAGTAGAACATATTTGACAAAAAAACTCAACTGAATAGTGACTAATAATTGTTGAGCAATTTAAAGTATAATAAAATATAATAAATGGATAGAAAAGAGAATGTATCACAATGCTATGATGACAAACATACTGATAGCAGCTCTTGACTTTAGGATCAAGACTGGGGTATGTGACTGCTGGACTGATGTAAAAGATATTGATAGTCACAAATATTTCAACTGCACTTTATGCCAGTCAAAGCTTGCCCCTGTGGCCCATCCTCTGTGTCAGAAGCCATCGCAAACCACCCAGTCATGTATCTGACCTCCACGCGGCAGCCCATGGCCTCTTATCAAGGGAGTACACTTTTGGAACACAAGTCCATAACATCAGAGAGGGTGAAAAGAATCAGGGACCATCATCCACATTCCCTTCTCACATCTGTTTGTGCATTGCTGGGAATGTCGCTGCCAACGTTTTTTTTTCATCTGCGGGATGGATTAATGTGAAGTGACAAGGCCCGGCAGCTCAGACATTTTCCTGTCTGCATGACTACCTCTGCCCGGCTAACTGTGTTCCTGCTAATGAGGCTGGGCAGGCCTGAGAAAAAAACAAAAAACATTAAAAGTCCAAGAATTCAAATGCTATTTAATCGCTTCCCATTAATTGCAGGACGACCCTTCGCTCACCGCATTACGTTATTATAAATAATGCTGATCCTCTTGAGGTCAATAACTGCAAGGTAGCAACCACAATGTATGATGCAGCACTGATTCTAAACAATTACGACTTTGAGAGAACATAACTACGAGCTAAATTATTGAATTACTTCTTCAGAATGAGATGATGCCTCTCACCCTGGCTCAGGTGGTTAATGCGTCATGATAGTCAAACCAGAGTTTGATTTACAAAACAAAACATTAATTAAAAAAGTGTTGGGGCTGGTAGAGAAGGATATGATTAAATGGAGAGCAGGGAAGACAATGTTTGAGTTACTTCTCCTTCGAGCTGTCAGGCATACCTACCGTCTGCATGTTTGTAATGGGCAGGATAAGGGTACCACTGACACTAAGACATGGCTACCTGTGAACAGAGTGGCAATGACCAGCACGGAAACCCACCAAACAGTCACCCTCTAACGCTCCAATAAGGGTATCATGGGGAAACGAGGGATCTGGGCAACATGAAGTGACAGCTAAGTTAATGTGTACCAGCACAGTGTTGGAGTCAGTGGACGTCACTCGGGCTCAGTTTGCCTTTTCCATTTCCTCTCATCTATTTCCTGTTGCTGGTTTGCTCATCATTGGGGTGTTTGTTGTCATGTTTGTACACTGCAGAGGCAGTCTCCAATATTGCAAGGCACAACAACACTCCTACAGACACAAGCTGTATTCCAGTAGTCTTAGGTAGCTTCCTTTCCCTGTCTCTTTACTGAAGTTAGTCCTTATAGACAAGGGAAAGGAACCGTGTACTGTACAGTATGTGAATCATGAGGTTCTTGCAGATCTGTGGTTATGAGGCAAAGGAGACCAGGAAAGGACGTTTTTCAAGTCTACTGTTATAAAGCCACATACAAGCATTTCGGAACTGGCCTGCCCTCTGTCACTCTGTTCTTTGTCATAACCAATCATGAACATGCACAAATTCATAATTAATATGTTATTCCAGTGCCACTGTAAGAGCAATGATACAATCTGTAATGAAAATAATCCTGTTAATTCTTCCAGTGCCTGCAGGGGTCTTTCTAGTTAAAACCCACATGAAAAAAATACTATAGTATACTATCGTTTTTCCAATTTTCTGGACGCTTGCTTCGAGGTTCGGGTATTTTTTGTATACCAGGGTGTTCATTTCTTGTGACAAATGTTTTTTGTTTTTAGAGGTGCGACCGCATCTAGGGTATTACGCAAGGTTACATTTAGATCTTCAGTTAGGTGGTTAACAGATGTGTACTCCAACATCCTTGGGTAGGTTGGAGGGAGTCAGGAAGGGCATCTAGGAATCTTTGGGTTTGCCCGAGAATTTTTAGCGTGGCTTTTCATAATCCTTGGTTTTGGTCTGAGCACTTCAGGATTATGAGGAAAAACACTTAGATCCACAATATTTATTCTACGGGACAAAACTATATCCAGGGTATGACTGTGGCAATGCGTAGGTCTGGAGACATGTTGTACAAAACCCACTGAGTCAATGATGGCTCCGAAAACCTTCGAGTATTTTTATATGATCTTTGACATAAGACGGTGCTTTCTCCTTGAGTACATTTTCCATCACCCGTAGGTAGAACCGAGGTCTGAACAGATAGCTCAGAGCTTCTGCTCTTTTCTATAAACTGTAGGGAACACAAAATACAGTGCAATCAGAAAGAAATCAGACCCCTTGACTTTTTCCACATTTTACATTACAGCCTTATTCTAAAATGGATTAAATTGCTTATTTCCCTTATCAATCTACACACAATACCCCATAATGACTGTCACGACTTCCGCCGAAGATGGTCCCCCTGCACATTTGTGGCCTGCTGGAGGTAATTTTMCAGGGCTCTGGCAGTGCTCCTCCTTGCACAAAGGCGGAGGTAGCGGTCCTGCTGCTGGGTTGTTGCCCTCCTATGGCCTCCTCCACGTCTCCTGATGTACTGGCCTGTCTCCTGGTAGCGCCTCCATGCTCTGGACACTACGCTGACAGACACAGCAAACCTTCTTGCCACAGCTCGCATTGATGTGCCATCCTGGATGAGCTGCACTACCTGAGCCACTTGTGTGGGTTGTAGACTCCGTCTCATGCTACCACTAGAGTGAAAGCACCGCCAGCATTCAAAAGTGACCAAAACATCAGCCAGGAAGCATAGGAATGAGAAGTGGTCTGTGGTCACAACCTGCAGAACCACTCCTTTATTGGGGGTGTCTTGCTAATTGCCTATAATTTCCACCTTTTGTCTATTCCATTTGCACAACATCATGTGAAATTTATTGTCAATCAGTGTTGCTTCCTAAGTGGACAGTTTGATTTCACAGAAGTGTGATTGACTTGGAGTTACATTGTGTTGTTTAAGTGTTCCCTTTATTTTTTTGAGCAGTGTATATATATTAGGGGTGAAACGGTACGTGTATTCGTATTGAATCGTTCGGTACGGTTCACGGTGCATGGTTCGGTACGCATTGTGAACCGAACAATACATTCATCATATATTATAGCTAGGGGAAATATATATATATTTCATTGTAAAAAATAATATTATTGCATAAACCAATGCGTATAAATGAACGTGGGAAAAATATCCACATAGTAATAAAGTTGTCTTTAAAAAATAGAAAAAAGTTTTGTCTCGTAGCTGTATGCAGCTCAGCTCATTAGTTATTTCACTCCAGCGAGAACAGAGCTGAGAGATTAGCTAAATGCAAAGGAGCAACATGGCAAGCATTGGTGAGCCAGAACCAGAAGACGCCCCAGAATCATTCAGGTCTGCCGTCTGGGAACATTTCGGTTTCCCTGTAAACTATAACGGGGGTTGCCAACGAGTGGTGGATAAAACTTCTACAACATGTAGGCTCTGTTCATTGCCGATAGCCTATTCGAGTGGCAATACGAGTAACATGACTACTCATTTGCGCCGACATCACCCCAAAGTGCCAATCGGTGGGACTAGGCGAAAAAATGAAACGGCAACCACTTCTCCTCACAGCCTCCAGGCATCAATATGCGGCTGACTCCGGTAGGGCTAAAGAAATCAACGCAGTGATAGCAAAATTCATAGCGGCAGATATGAGACCGTTCTATGTGGTAGAGAATACAGGGTTCAGAAACTTGTTTAAAGTGGTCGAGCCGTGCTTCACTATTCCTTCACGTACACATTTTGCCCAGACATTAATACCTGCCTTATACAAAAAAGCAAAAGAACAACTTGAGAGTGAGTTGTCAGAAACGCGGTCTGTTGCTCTAACAACAGACAGTTGGACGTCTAGAGCTACAGAGAGCTACCGTACTGTAACGGCTCATTTCATTACGGCAGAGTGGGAGTTAAAAAGCCATGTTCTTCAAACACGTCCCCTTAAGAGTAGTCAAATCAGTGTAAACTTGGGGGAAGAGCTAAGGGAAGTACTTGCAGTGTGGAAGTTGGAAAGAGATAATGTAACGATTCCTGTGACCACTGACAACGCTAGAAATATTGTAACTGCAGTTGCACTAGCTGGATTGGTGCCACAGATAGGATGCTTTGCTTTTTGAGATGCTAGATTAATAAAGCGAGCAATGTCAGTGAATCCAATCTCTCGCCTCCTAACAAAGATCAGGAAGGTGGTATCCTTCTTTCATAAAAGCACAACTGCTGCACATGTTTTCAAGACAAAACAGGAGATGCTGGAGCTGCCAAACCACAAACTATTCCAAGATGTCCCTACTAGATGGAATTCAAGCCATGACATGGTTGAGAGATACCTTGAGCAGAAAGTTGCGGTGTATTCTACACTGACTGATCAAGGTGTGAGGAAGAATGTCAAAGATATTGTGACTTTGTCTGAAAATGACATAAGCCTAGCAGAGGAAGTTATCATAGTGTGCAAACCTCTCAAAACAGTCACAATACTGATATGCACTGAGAGCATTCCATCAGTTTCCATGGTCCTGCCTATGAAAACAATAATCCTGAAATCAATGGTGGCATCTGATGAAGATGTACCCGCAGTAAGGGATGTCAAGACTGCTATCAGAGTTAACCTGGAGCCTAGATATGCTGACCCTGGTGTCCAAGACTTCTTACACAAGAGCATCGCTTTGGACCCCCGGTTCAAGTCCCTGCTGCACCTGGATGCTGCTGAAGGGATTGACAGCAGAAATTGTGACCAATATACATCAGGTATTGTATTTATTTTGTTCATATGACACTTATTATTTTATTAATTAGTGATTTAACAATGAATTCTAAAGTAATAATTGTAATTGTCATAATAGCGTCTGATATATATTTCGAACAACAATTCATATTTTTAAAACCACTTCAGAGATAGTAATTTTCATATAATTTAATTCTGCAGGGTCAAGCCACAGATACCACAGGAGCCAACCACTCTCCAGAGATGGCAGACATCTCCTCTAGAAAAGAAGTCTGCCATGGCTGAGCTTTTTGGGGAGTTGTTCATGACCCAGGAGCAGGGAACCAAGTCAATGGTCAAGGTCATAGAGGAGGAGGTGACCTCATAGAGGGAAGTGGACTGTATTCCCCTGGATGCTGACCCACTTACATGGTGGAAGACCAAAGTGTTAATATACCCTTATGTTGTCATGTTAGCAAGGCGCTACCTGGCTGTGCCCTGGGACCTCTGTCCCTAGCGAGAGGGTATTCTCCATAGCGGCTGACATTGTCACAGCAAGCCAATCTGTGCTCACTGCAGATAATGTGGATAGACTAATCTTAAAGAAAAACTTGAAAATCTGATAAAAATGTTTCAATTTTTTTCAAGTAACCAGTCTCAAGTTGTCCTATTCTTTTTAAGGCAATGCTATGTGACTTAATTTTGATATATGCTGCTGGACTATGTACTCTTGTTGAAGTTCTGTTTTAAATTACTATTTTATTTCATGTTATAAAGGCAGGCACTGCTGTTTTTTGTTGTCCCTTTGTTTCTATATGCTCCTGGGAATTCAAGCTACCCATGTTTACTATTATAAATGGTAAATCTAAATACAAATTACATATTTCTCTGGCATTTCTTTTGTTGATGTATCGAAACCGTACCGAACCGTGAGTTTTGTGAACCATTTCACCCCTAATATATACCAATATTTTTATTTTTGGGGGATTGCAAATTATTTTGGCTTTAATACGTGTCACATATCAGTTTGCAAACAATGTAAAAAAAAATATATATATACAGTGGGGCAAAAAAGTATTTAGTCAGCCACCAATTGTGCAAGTTCTCCCACTTAAAAGATGAGAGAGGCCTGTAATTTTCATCATAGGTACAATTCAACTATGACAGACAAAATGAGAAAAAAAAATCCAGAAAATCACATTGTAGGATTTTTTATTAATAATTTGCAAATTATGGTGGAAAATAAGTATTTGGTCAATAAAAAAGTTTATCTCAATACTTTGTTATATACCCTTTGTTGGCAATGACAGAGGTCAAACGTTTTCTGTAAGTCTTCACAAGGTTTTCACACACTGTTGCTGTGTATTTTGGCCCATTCCTCATGCAGATCTCCTCTAGAGCAGTGATGTTTTGGGGCTGTTACTGGGCTACACGGACTTTCAACTCCCTCAAAAGATTTTCTATGGGGTTGAGATCTGGAGACTGGCTAGGCCACTCCAGGACCTTGAAATGCTTCTTACGAAGCCACTCCTTCGTTGCCCGGCGGTGTGTTTGGGATCATTGTCATGCTGAAAGACCAGCACGTTTCATCTTCAATGCCCTTGCTGATGGAAGGAGGTTTTCACTCAAAATCTCACAGATACATGGCCCCATTCATTCTTTCCTTTACACGGATCAGTCGTCCTGGTCCCTTTGCAGAAAAACAGCCCCAAAGCAGATGTTTCACCCCCCATGCTTCACAGTAGGCATGGTGTTCTTTGGATGCAACTCAGCATCTTTGTCCTCCAAACACGAGGAGTTGAGTTTTTACCAAAAAGTTATATTTGGTTTCATCTGACCATATGACATTCTCCCAATCATTCTTTGATCATCATATCATATGCTCTCTAGCAAACTTCAGACGGGCCTGGACATGTACTGGCTTAAGCAGGGGGACACGTCTGGCACTGCAGGATTTGAGTCCCTGGCGGCGTGTGTGTTACTGATGTAGGCTTTGTCACTTTGGTCCCAGCTCTCTGCAGGTCATTCACTAGGTCCCCGTGTGGTTCTGCAATTTTTGCTCACCGTTCTTGTGATCATTTTGACCCCATGGGGTGAGATTTGCGTGGAGGCCCAGATCGAGGGAGATTATCAGTGGTCTTGTATGTCTTCCATTTCCTAATATTGCTCCCACAGTTGATTTATTCAAACCAAGCTGCTTACCTATTGCAGATTCAGTCTTCCCAGCCTGGTGCAGGTCTACAATTTTGTTTCTGGGTGTCCTTTGACAGCTCTTTGGTCTTGGCCATAGTGGAGTTTGGAGTGTGACTGTTTGAGGTTGTGGACAGGTGTCTTTTTATACTGATAACATGTTCAAACAGGTGCATTAATACAGGTAACGAGTGGAGGACAGAGGAGCCTCTTAAAGAAGAAGTTACAGGTCTGTGAGAGCCAGAATCTTGCTTGTTTGTAGGTGACCAAATACTTGTTTTCCACCATAATTTGCAAATAAATTCATTAAAAATCCTACAATGTGATTTTCTGGTTTTGTTTTTCTCATTTTGTCTGTCATGTTGAAGTGTACCTATGATGAAAATTACAGGTCTCTCTCATCTTTTTAAGTGGGAGAACTTGCACAATTGGTGGCTGACTAAATACTTTTTTGACCCACTGTATATGATTGAGTTAATAAAGCCGCATACAACCATTGTCTCTTTTTTGTTTTCTTGAGAAAGGCAGCTCCAAAATGCAGGGGTTTCAGCCTAGCTCAGTGCTTTCTGTGGTGGTGGGGCAGGCCAGTAGAAAATATCACCGATGCGCCGTGATTGGCTCAGTATTCTGTCACTCATGGGGACATTGCGCAATCACCTAGCTTCAGTCCTTATGTAAGGGTAGACATCCAAAATTTCAGCCCTTTGGATCCTACCATAGAGTTACAGTTGAAGTCGGAAGTTTACATACACCTTAGCCAATACATTTAATCTGCTTTTTCACAATTCCTGACATTTAATCTTAGTAAAAATTCCCTGTCTTAGGTCAGTTAGGATCACCACTTTATTTTGAGAATGTAAAATGTCAGAATAACAGTAGAGAGAATGATTTTTCAGCTTTTATTTCTTTCATCACATTCCCAGTGGGTCAGAAGTTTACATGCACTCAATTAGTATTTGGTAGTATGCCTTTAAATTGTTTAACTGTGTCAAACGTTTCGGGGAGCTTTCCACAAGCTTCCCACAATAAGTTGGGTGAATTTTGGCCCATTCCTCCTGACAGAGCTGGTGTAACTGAGTCAGGTTTGTAAGTCTCCTTGCTCGCACAAGCTTTTTCAGTTCTGCACACAAACTTTTTATAGGATTGAGGTCAGGGCTTTGTGATGGCCACTCCAATATCTTGACTTTATTGTCCTTAAACCATTTTGACACAACTTTGGAAGTATGCTTGGGGTCATTGTACATTTGGAAGACCCATTTGCGACCATATTTTGTGAAGTGCACCAGTCCCTCCTGCAGCAAAGCACCCCCACACCATGATGCTGCCACCCCCGTGCATCATGGTTGGGATGGTGTTCTTCAGCTTGCAAGCCTCCCTATTTTTCCTCCAAACATAACAATGGTCATTATGGTCAAACAGTTCTATTTTTGTTTCATCAGACCAGGGGACATTTCTCCAAAAAGTACGATCTTTGTCCCCATGTGCAGTCGCAAAACGTAGTCTGTCTTTTTTATGGCGGTTATGGAGCAGTGGCTTCTTCCTTGCTGAGTGGCCTTTCAGGTTATGTCGAAATAGGACTCGTTTTACTGTGGATATAGATACTTTCGTACCTGTTTCCTCCAGAATCTTCACAAGGTCCTTTGCTGTTGTTCTTGGATTGATTTGCACTTTTCACACCAAAGTACGTTCATCTCTAGGAGACAGAACGCGTCTCCTTCCTGAGCGGTATGACGGCTGCATGGTCCCATGGTGGTTATACTTGCGTACTATTGTTTGTACAGATGAACGTGGTACCTTCAGGCGTTTGGAAATTGCTCCCAAGGATGAACCAGACTTGTGGAGGTCTACAATTGTTTTTCTGAGGTCTTGGCTGATTTCTTTTGATTTTCCCATTGAAATACATCCACAGGTACACTTCCAATTGGCTCAAATGATGTCAATTAGCCTATCAGAAGCTTCTAAAGCCATGACATCATTTTCTGGAATATTCCAAGCTTTTTAAAGGCACAGTCAATTTACTGTATGTAAACTTCTGACCCACTGGAATTGTGATACAGTGAATTATAAGTGAAATAATCTGTCTGTAAACAATTGTTGGCAAAATTACTTGTGTCATGCACAAAGTAGATGTCCTAACCGACTTTCCAAAACTATAGTTTGCTAACAAGACATTTGTGGAGTGGTTGAAAAACTAGTTTTAATGACTCCAGCCTAAGTGTATGTAAACTTCCGACTTCAACTGTATATTACAAGTGCCCATCCAAGAATAAAATGTATCGGTGCTCATCGGCCATTGGACATAAACATTACACAACATGTTGGAAATCTCAAATTCAACAATGAGTTGTTTGGAAGGAATCAGTGACAGTGGCTAACCGCAAGCATTGCAACTGGGAAGTCAGACTGGGAAAATTTGTTTTGAACAGTCATCCAACTTGGAATTGTAAATCTTTTTCTTTGATGACAAAATTTGCCAACGAAGGACCGCCGCGCACAACAAGGTAAGTCCAAAAATGTCTTGTATGCTTCTGCATAAACTATGTATTATGCCAGGTAGATATGGTCAGCCATATCAGCTACTTGGAAAAAGCGGTAATGCGTAAATTCATCCACCGTGTACGTTCATCCACCGCGTAAACAATCAGCGGCTTTGGTCATCTCTGAATAAACCATAAACAAACACGGGCCGGATACATTGTTTAATTCACTTGCTCTGCCCAATATGACACTATGGATTTGGGGTGAAAAGGACAGAGAGCATACTAATGATCGCATTTACACTTTATTTATAGGAGGCATGCGCACCGTAGAACTACAGTGGGGGAAAGTCACGTGGCATTAAAAGTAATTGCCATGAAACATTGATAGAGATAAAAGTAATTGTTTTATTACAGGGGATGACTAATTGACATGGTGTACCTTTAAAGGCAAGGGGAACCACTCCTTGTTTCTTTATGGACTTAACAGAAAGAGTAATTGCACATAGGTGCCTTAAAGATTTTCAGTGCAGCTCTCGACATTATTGATCATAGTCTGCTGCTGGAAAAACGTGTGTTATCGCTTTACATCCCCTGCTATAATGTGGATAAAGAGTTACTTGTCTAACAGAACACAGAGGGTGTTCTTTAATGGAAACCTATCAAATATAATCCAGTTAGAATCAGGAATTCCCCAGGGTAGCTGTTTTAGGCCCCTTGCGCTTTTCAATTTTTACTAATGACATTCCAGTGACTTTGATTCTATTGATGCGTATGACTCAACACTATACACGTCAGCTACTACAGCGACTGAAATTACTGCAACACTCAACAAAGAGCTGCAGTTAGTTTCAGAGTGGTTGGCAAGGAAAAAGTTAACCCTAAATATTTCTAAAACTAAAAGCATTGTATTTGGAACAAAACACTCACTAAACCTGAAACCTCAACTAAATCTTGTAATGAATAATGTGGAAATTGAGCAAGTCGAGATTACTAAACTGCTTGGAGTAACACTAGATTGTAAATTGTCATGGTCAAATCATATTGATGCAGTAGTAGCTAAGATGGGCAGAAGTCTGTCTACAGTAAAGCGATGCTCTGCCTTCTTAACAACACTATCAACAAGGCAGGTCCTACAGGACCTAATTTTGTCGCACCTTGACTACTGTTCAGTCGTGTGGTCAGGTGCCACAAAAAAGGAAAATTGCAATTGGCTCAGTAGCACGGCTGGCCCTTGGATGTACACAGAGAGCCAATATTAATAATATGCATGTCACTATGGGAGGCACACAGTACTACATAGAGCCATGACTACATGGAACTCTATTCCACATCAAGTAACTGACGCAAGCAGTAAAATTAGATTCAAAAACACCTTATGGAA
The DNA here is from genome assembly GCF_002910315.2 of Salvelinus sp. IW2-2015. Classification (NCBI taxonomy): domain Eukaryota; kingdom Metazoa; phylum Chordata; class Actinopteri; order Salmoniformes; family Salmonidae; genus Salvelinus; species Salvelinus sp. IW2-2015. The sequence continues at coordinate 19,411,695 of NC_036876.1, forward strand.
CAGCGGGGACTGTGAAGCAGCACAGACACATGCATACACACACACACACACACACACACATACGATAACATACGCACTTTACATACACATGGCTTTAGTACTATAGATATGTGGTAGTGGTGGAGTAGGGGCCTGAGGGCACACAGTGTGTTGTGAAATCTGTGAATGTATTGTAATGTTTTAAAATTGTATAAACTGCCTTAATTTTCCTGGACCCCCAGGAAGAGTAGCTGCTGCTTTGGGAGCAGCTAATAGGGATCCATAATCAATACAAATACAAAAGATATGTTGGGTCAATTTATCTGTGCATTTCTGTGCATTTGTAATTTTTCTGTCTAGTAATCCAAGTGGTACTCCAGCCAGTGTGAATGGTGTGACAAACTGAAGGCCCTATTGAAATCAATATGGGTGAACTTCAGGAGAATGCCATTTATTTTTGGCCTTCACATTATCTAACTTGTTGGGTAAATGTATCCAAATGCACATTTGAGGGTATATGGGAGCTTTAGCATGCCTAACAAACTGCAGAACACACACAGACTTTTTATTTTTGCCCCCCAAGTTTTCTAAAGTTTTCTATTTATTTATTATTTATTGTTGGACATAAAATAATGTAAAAAAACAACAGCAAATCAGAACCTAATGATTTAAATGTTGGAAATCTGTTCCAAAGTATACCCACACATTAAATACAAACGTAAGCAAGGTTTGAAATTATTATGTTTTAGTCAAATATTATATATGTTTGGGTTTCTTGCTGTCAATTTGCACTCTACAAATTTTTTGTAATTTTGTTCCGGCACTCTGGCCATCCCCTCAAGAAAAAATCATCCAAGGGCATAATCTAGTTGATGATCCCTGCTGTACACCCACACATCTCCCCTTCCCCTCCTTAAAAATAACCTGTCCCACGGAAGCAACTGACGCGACAACTGTGTCTGATCAAAGGCTGTGACATATGGACAGAAGGCCCAGCATGCAAATGCCGGCGGCCTGCATCCCATTTCAAAGCCAGCAGAGCCGAGGATGTTGTATTCCCCATGGCCATTCGACAGAGACTAGACCTATGATCTTGTCACCCACACCCGGATCACATCCACTGCCCACTGTGTTGCACCCTCTAACCCCCTACCATGTCCTCATCTTTCAACCGCAGACATGTATCACTTAGAGTTCCTCAACTGAGCTGGTTTACAACATGGGTAAGCAAACAGATGTCCTTCAGGAAATGACTGTGGCACTGGAGACAGTTTCTGCATCTCTGTGACAAGTTTTGTGCATGGTGGTCATATGAAGCAGGGTGAGTAAAGGATTAGTTATCATAGCATCATATAGTCTAACGTAAATTGGTCAATGAACTAGCTGAAGTTACGCTGAGATGGGGCGATATTGAAATTACACTGCAAAAGCTGGAAAGCAAAAACCCTAACCCAGAATTCACATTTGGCAAGACTAAAGACCTAGCAACCAGCAACATGTCATTTTCTGCATCCCTCTCTTTTTTGCCTTTTGTTCTAATCTTGGCCTCATCGCTCCTACTATTCCAGTCTGTCTCTGGCCCTCAGTGCTTAAGCATGGCCAGTGAGTGCAAGGCGTAGATACATGTGCTAGCTACATGCTAAGCCTGCATGCCCAGTTATGCCTCTCTCCTGATCATTGATTTACATCCCAGGGTGTAATGAGTGCCCCAGCCCAACAGGTGACATTCATTATAACATCGGGGGGGAATGAGGCCAGACAGCCACGGGTTATCTCCTGTCCGCAGCCCAGTCAGCTGTCTCCCTCTGACTGGGAGCTTTGTCATTAATTGTATTTGTGTACCCTATTAACTCACAAAACAACTCACGAAATGTCTTACTTTATGAGTTTGGAGTGAAACATTTAACCATATCGTTATAAAAGTTTTTTTCATCCTGAAACATTTTTTACCGGAATAGCACAAGGCCAACTCTCTGCTTATAGGGATCATATGCATTACGCCAATCCCCTCATAATTACCATATCAGGCAGATTGATTGAGATTAAGGTTCTGATTGCCCTGAGTTGGTGCAGTTAACTACTTGGATGGCTGGCAAAGCACTGAAATTAAGTGCCAGGGATTAAAAATATTTTAGTTTGATCCCTTAGTCATACACGTAAGCATTAAAGAAAGCCCTCCTCCTATTGCCACTGCACATTTCTATCCTGCTTGACATTTTAAACCACTTTGTTCTCTGTGGTGCTCAGTTAAAATACCATCCTGATATTGCATTCTAGGATGGAATACTTCAGGAGAAATACACAGGGTTGGTGTGGAGTCCAATATGCCGAGGCTGACTCCCTTCGCCATCCCTCGATTATTGCATAAAGCATGCTTATTATTGAATAAAAAAACACTCATACACCGCAGGAGAGAATGTGTTGCCGAGCCGCATCTTGTTTGTACTGTGAAAGGCACAGTGTAAATTGCAGGTTGTGTGAGTACCAAGATACATAAGGCACATGAGACTCTAGAACCCTTCCTCAAACCTTCACGTTCGGCAGGGTGTTCACTTTTTGCATGGAAAAGCTAACTAAGCCAGTGATGTTACAGCCACTTCAAAGCACTATGTAGCCTATCCACCAGGGATTTAGTGGCCTTTGATCTGAATTAATGTGTTTATTTTCATTACAATTTAATTTACATAAGGGACCTAAGCTGTACGCCACTTCCTTGGCACTTCACTTGGTATCACTTGTATAAACAACGCATTACAGTGCCTTCAGAAATTATTCATACCCATTGACTTTGTTGTGTTACAGCATGAACTCAAATTATTATTATTTTACCTCACCAATCTACACACAATACCCCATAACGACAAAGTGAAAACATGTTAAAACATTTTTTTGCAAATATGTTGAAAATGAAATACAGAAATATCTCATTTACATAAGTATTCACACCCCTGAGTCAATACATGTTAGAATCACCTTTGGCAGCGATTACAGCTGGGGGTCTTTCTGGTTAAGTGTTTAAGAGCTTTGCACACCTGGATTGCACAATATTTGCCCATTATGCTTATCAAAAATCTTCAAGATCTGTCAAATTGGTTGTTGATCATTGCTAGACAACCATTTTCAAATCTTACTATAGATTTTCCTGCAGATTTAAGTCAAAACTGCAACTCACAGCCACTCAGGAACATTCAGTGACTTCTTAGTAGGCAACTCCAGTGTAGATTGTGTTTTACGTTATTGTCCTGCTAAAAGATGAATTCATCTCCCAGGGTCTGGTGGAAAGCAGACTGAACCAGGTTTTCCTCTAGGATATTGCCTGTGCTTAGCTCCATTTCATTTTTTTTTTATCCTGAAAAAACTACCCAGACCTTTATGATTACAAGCATACATGATGCAGCCAACACCATGCTTGAAAATTTGACCCGTTTCAGGAAGCTAGGCTTATTCTCACAATGCATTTTTTTGGCAGAAATGCCGTCTGGAAGATGTGAACGTTCATGTGCCTTAATAACAAACTTTTATTCGTATTTACAGATGGAATACAACATTTAAATTGCGAGCCGAGTTGGTTTAGCCATGGAAAAGCCAGGAACCTTCCTGCTAGCCATGATTGGCTGAGATAATGGATGGGTTGGACATGCCGGAAGATGAGTTTGGATTGGTCTTCCATGTACAGTGGTTCTTCCTTTAAAAGTTACGAGTTTATGCCGTGACCGTTTGTGGTAGATGGTGGCATTCTGTCACTGCACCACATTATCACAAGGGGGAGTTAGAACGCTGATCTATCGGAAGTCTTATCTGTGGCAATTAATGGAGGTGTTTTCATTCTGAGAGTGTCTCCTCTGGCACTAGAGTCCTTCATCAGGCAACAACAACAAAAACTGTCTGTGGTCCTGGAGTTAAGCGAGAACTTAGGTAGATACAATGGGGGAATTTCACTTATCATGTGGACTGACGATTGGCCTTTTGCCCTTTATTCAGATTACAATCGCTCACTGTCGGTTATATTAAACTAAATCATTTCCAAAATGTCGTTATTTTCTAAACAAAGCAATTATTATTATTATTATTAACCCTGCATTATAATTATATAAAAGCCCATTAGATATTCTCACAGATCAGACTTGCCCTAACGAAAAATGCCCCTTAGATATTAAGTTAGAATCCTCCAATCCTCTAAATGTAATTATTGGCGGAGAGTCACGTCATTTGCGGAGAGTCAGGCGGCATTGGCGGAGTTGAAGAGGGCGAGCAACGAGATAGAGTCACAATCCATGCCAGGCAAACATGCAGATGATTATTTCAACTACAATTTAGTTGCAACAAGTTCGATCGGGTTTAAATCAGAAGACCTACATATAGACATGAAAAAAATATTTGTAGATATACTGTAGGCCTACCATAGGCAACATGAGTCTCACTAGTGTTGAGTAATGTCCTGTTAAAAGTGTTGTAGGTCTTATTTATGTATTTATATTTAATGTTTATTTTACTACTTACTCTGCTGGCATCTTGACCCAGTTTATGCCCTCATTTGCAATGCAGAAAGTAAGCAACTTCTCTGTTGGCCTTTTGAAAACATGTTTTCACAAGGGCTATTAGCAGGACAATAGACACGATGTGGTCCCAAAAACCACTTTCTGACACAGGGTCCAGCATATCTCTTGATGATGATCGGGCTCGGGCCGATTCCGGTGTGAGTTATCTGGCCCAAGCTTGGGTCGATTGTGGCTACTCTCTGGCAGATGATTACACGGGCTGCTTTATATAATGCATCAACCCCTACAAATATATGAATTTATTATTAACCCTGCATAATGTTTATTTCGTTATGGAGCCATAACTAATTACTATGGGAATAAATATCACTGAATGACATGTGGCCAACTATTTCAGAACTATTTTGCGCTGCTCTGAGACAAGCATGGGGACTGGTATTGATAAATCAATGAGATTAAAATTTTCACTGAATCTCCGTTTGGGTATTTGTTAGCCTACAATTAGGGTGTGGCAATGTTCGGATTATTTTGCTCTTAGTACAGTAGCCTACTCCCGACTGGTCATGTTGTACAGCGCCATATTTTCCTAACGGAAACCGAGGGTTTTATTTTTTGTTTTTCCTGGAATAGAAACAGCATAATATTAATCAAACTAATTAAGCTATATTTCTTCAAATTTATCCTATATTCTATGTTCGTACAAAAAAAGGTTTTAAATTCTCTAATACAGCCAATATTAAAAAAGTCAAATGCTTCTTAAAGATGCCCTCTGGTGGTCAAACTAGCACTAACTAGCAGTAATGGCAACAATGGCTGACACTTAAATAATGTCACATAGAATTGCTGCTATAACATCAGCTGCTCAGTATGTGTTGATAGACCTTTCTACCGCTGCATTTTTTAAAGATATAACATTAGCCATCGAGAACAATAAAAATGTTGATATTTTCTCAACAACATTGATGCCCTGAATTTAGCAGGCGCTATCGACAGATCAGTTGGAAAAAGTTGCGATGGGATACTTTCTGCACATGCCACGGTCAGTGTGAACCGAGTGACTTGACACAATGCTGGCAAAATAAGATGTAGCTACAAACAAAATGTTGTTAAATGGTTTCAGTCTGCCGTGAAGCATTCATCCATGTATATGGGTAAGAGTCTAGCTACATTTTCAAATATAATTTTCTAATTTTGTCAGAAATTCATTTTCATTAAAAGTTAAAGCGTACTGTTAGCTAGCATACGTGTATGATCTGTGTAGTAATATTATTTGACTGAGAAATCCATTTGCATTGCTAGTTATAGCCTTATGTTAGCTTTAGCCATTTACCATTTAACTTTTTTTAATGATGGCGACGGAAAGGATGGCTGCCCTTTTATGGGCTCTTAACCAACCATGCTATTTTGTTAGTTTTTCGCATTGTTTGTAACTTATTTTGTACATAATGTTGCTGCTATCGTATTTTATGACCGAAAAGAGCTTCTGGACATCAGAACAGAGATTACTCACCTTGAACTGGACAAATAATTTTTCTTTAATGAGTCGGTCGAGAGAGATTTACTCAAGACACCCAAACAGGCCCTCATCCACGTCACTCTCAGGAGAAAGAGACGGAAAAGAGATTGTGGAAAGAGATCCGGCGACGAGTGGCTAATCTGCCTTTGCCATCGGTACTATTGGCCAACGTACAATCGCTCGATAATAAAGTGGAAGAACTACAAGCACGTATATATTACCAACGGGATATTAAAAACTGTAATACCTTATGTTTCACCGAGTCGTGACTGAATGACTACATAAATAACATACAGCTGGCGGGTTATACACTGTATCGGCAGGATAGAACAGAAGCCTCTGGTAAGACCAGGGGTTCCAAGTGGCCGAGGACTTTAATGCAGGGAAACTTAAATCCGTTTTACCTCATTTCTACCAGCATGTTAAATGTGCAACCACTGGGAAAAAACTCTAAACCACCTTTACTCCACAAACAGAGACACGTACAAAACTCTCCCTCGCCCTCAATTTGGCAAATTTGACCATAATTATATCCTCCTGATTCCTGCTTACAAGAAAAAATTAAAGCAGGAAGCACCAGTGACTCGGTCAATAAAAAAGTGGTCAGATGAAGCAGATGCTAAGCTACAGGACTGTTTTGCTAGCACATACTGGAATATGTTCCGGGATTCTTCCGATGGCATTGAGGAGTACACTARATCAGTCACTGGCTTCATCAATAAGTGCATCGATGACGTCGTCCCCACAGTAACTTTACGTACATACTCCAACCAGAAGCCATGGATTACAGGCAACATCCACACTGAGCTAAAGGGTAGAGCTGCCGCTTTCAAGGAGCGGGACTCTAACCCGGAAGCTTATAAGAAAATCCTGCTAAGCCCTCTGACGAACCATCAAACAAGCAAAGCATCAATACAGGACTAAGATGGAATCATACTATACCAGCTCCGACGAGGGTCGGATGTGGCAGGGCTTGCAAACTATTACAGACTACAAAGTAAGCACAGCCGAGAGCTGCCCAGTGACATGAGCCTACCAGACGAGCTAAATTACTTCTATGCTCACTTTGAGGCAAGTAACACTGAAACATGCATGAGAGCATCAGCTGTTCCGGACGACTGTGTGTTCACGCTCTCCACAGACGATGTGAGTAAGACCTTTAAACAGGTCAACATTCACAAGGCCACAGGGCCAGACGGATTAACAGGACGTGTACTCCGAGCATGCGCCGACCAACTGGCAAGTGTCTCCAGTGACATTTTCAACCTCTCTCTGTCTGAGTCTGTAATACCAACATGTTTCAAGCAGACCACCATAGTCCCTGTGCCCAAGAACACGAAGGTAACCGGCCTAAATGACTACCGACCCGTAGCACTCACATCTGTAGCCATGAAGTGCTTTGAAAGGCTGGTCATGGCTCACATGAACACCATTATCCCAGAAACCGTAGACCCACTCCAATTTGCATACCGCCCCAACAGATCTACAGATGATAAAACCTCTATTGCACTCCACACTTCCCTTTCACACCTTGACAAAAGGAACACCTATGTAAGAATGCTATTCATTGGTTACAGCTCAGCATTCAACACCATAGTGCCCTCAAAGCTCATCACTAAGCTAAGGACCCTGGAACTAAACACCTCCCTCTGCAACTGGATCCTGGAATTCTTGACGGGCCTCCCCCAGGTGGTAAGGGTTGGTAACATCACATCTGCCACGCTGATCCTCAACACAGGTGCCCCTTAGGGGAGTGTGCTCAGTCCACTCCTGTACTCCCTGTTCACTCATGCACGGCCAGGCATGACTCCAACACCATCATTAAGTTTGCCGATGACACAACAGTGGTAGGCCTGATCACCGACGATGACGAGACAGCCTAGAGAGAGGTCAGAGACCTGACCTTGTGGTGCAAGGACAAAAACATCTCCCTCAATGTGTTTAAGACAAAGTTAATGATTGTGGACTACAGGAAAAGGAGGACCGAGCACGACCCAATTCTCATCAACGGGGCTGCAGTGGAACAGGTTGAGAGCTTCAAGTACCTTGGCGTCCACATCACCAACAAACTAACATGGTCCAAGTACACCAAGACAGTCGTGAAGAGGGCACAACAAAACCTATTCCCCCTCAGGAGACTGAAAAGATTTGCCATGGGTCCTCAGATCCTAAAAATGTTCTACAGCTACACCATCGAGAGCATCCTGATAGGTTGCATCACTGCCTGGTATGGCAACTGCTCGGCCTCCGACCGCAAGGCACTACAGAGGGTAGTGCGTACGGTCCAGTATATCATTGGGGGCAAGCTTCCTGCCATCCAGGACCTCTATACCAGGCGGTGTCAGAGGAAGTCATAGACTGTTCTCTCTGCTACCGCACGGCAAGCGGTACCCCGAGTGCCTAGGTCAAAGAGGTTTCTAAACAGCTTCTACCCCCAAGCCATAAGTCTCCTGAACATCTTTTCAAATGGCTACCCAGACTATTTGCATTGCGTCCCCCCCTTTTACGCTGCTGAAACTCTCTGTTATTATCTATGCATAGTCACTTTATTAACTACCTACATGTACATATTACCTCAATTACTTCAAATAACGGGTGCCCCCGCATATTGATTCTGTACCGCCATTTCACTGTAAGGTGATGTATTCGGCGCATGTGACAAATACATTTTTATTTGATTCATACTACAGCTATGACAATGTTTGTATTGGTAGTAGTATATGCTGGGATTATGCCAGTTCATTGTTTAGCTAGCTACATGTCTAAAGAAAATACTACTTTGCCAGATGATTACATGACCCATCAAGTTAGCCAGGTGTGTCTGGGGGTGATTATGGTCATTCATGAACATGTGTACATGTCTTGACAATAGTGACCCAATTACTTAGCTAGATGTGGCTGGGGTGTGGTTATAGCATTTGTTTTACCACGTCATGTAATAATTATAAAATATTCATACAATATTTTTCATCTGGACACTTTATTTTTCACTGCACCATATCCTGTGCATGTGACAAATAAACTTAAATTGTATTTGATTTAGTGTTTACCAGTGATGGCAATGTGAAGAACAACATGACCTGCACCAAAGCCAGATTAGGATATAGGCCAAGGATGAGATTAAATGTTTTTTCTATTTTTTTTCTACACTTTTAATCATGAAATCTTTGGTGGTTAACTAAACTACTCATTCTGTTTAGCACATGGCCTCACATGTCAATCCTTAAAGAGGTGAGTGGGTCTAAGGCTTAAGAGGGTGTGAACGATGCTGAATGGGTTTAGACAAAGAAGCGCTCTCCAGTAGATGTACCAAAACATTCAAGGGCCATTTTCTCAAAAGTGGGGTTACAAGTTGATCAAGTTTTCAAAGCAGAATTACTTTCCCATTGTCTCCCAACTGCAGTGTATGATATACCATTTATAGTGCTTAGCTTAACTTTTATCCAATGTAAAAAAACACAATTTCAAATTTTGCTACATAGGACCGAATTCAGGTGGTGGGTCACACATATGGAGAGAACATAACACTTTGTATTCAGGACAAAAAGTGAATTGCTTTGCCACATGTTTTGCAGTATTATTTTAGTACCTTGTTGCAAACGTGATGCATGTTTTGGAATATTTTTATTCTGTATAGGCTTCCTTCTTTTCACTCTGTGAATTAGGTTAGTATATGTTGTTGATCCATCCTCAGTTTTCTCCAATCACAGCCATTAAAATCTGTAACTGTTTTAAAGTCACCATTGGCCTCATTGTGAAATCCCTGAGCGGTTTTCCTTCCTCTCCGGCAATTGGGTTAGGAAGGACGCCTGTAGCTTTGTAGTGACTGGGTGTGTTGATACACCATCCAAAGTGTCATGTATAACTTTGCCATGCTCAAAGTGATATTAAAAATCTGCTATGTTTTTACCCATCTACCAATTGGTGCACTTTGCGAATCATTTGAAAACCTCCCTGGTCTTTGTGGTTGACTCTGTTTTGAAATGTACAGCTCGAATGAGGGACTTTACAGATAATTTTATGTGTGGGGTACAGAGATGTGGTAGTAATTCAAAAATCACGTAAAACACATTTTTGCAGCTTATTATGTGACTTGTTAAGCACATTTCTACTCCTGAACTTATTTAGGCTTGCAATATCAAAGGGATTGAATACTAACTGACTGAAGACATTTCAGCTTTTGATTTTTAATTCATTTCCAAAAAATTCTAAAAACATAATTCCACTTTGACATTATGGGGTATTCTGTTTAGGCCAACGACAAACAAAATCTAACTTTTATCCATTTTAAATTCAGGATGTACCAGAACAAAATGTGGAAAAAGTGCAGGGCTGTGAATAGTTTTTAGATGTCATTCAATTGGTAACATAGATTTTTGCCTTCTTCTAATGCCTCTTAAGGGGGAAAGTAATCTAAAAGTAACTGAATGTAATCAGATTACGTTACTGAGTTTGGGTAATCCAAAAGTTACGTTACTGATTACAATTTTGGACAGGTAACTAGTAACTGTAACAGATCACATTTAGAAAGTAACCTACCCAACCCTGGGTTGAGAGTAGTTTTTATTTAAAAACAATTATTTAACCTTTATTTAAACAGGGAGTCACAATGAGATTAAAAATATATTTTACAAGAGAGCCCTGTACACATTACAATAAAAACAAAATATTAAAACATACACATAAAAACATTATAATTCAGCACACAATTAACAAAAATAAACATTTAATAAAAGCAATCACATTCAACTACATAGAGGTCCTCAATCAATAATGTAAACTGCCTGAGTGGCATCAGTACATCTAGCTGCAGTGAACTCTGCATATTGTTCCACAAATTAGGGGCAAAAAAACTAAACGTGGATTTTCCTAAATCTGTGGAGACTGAAGGGATCTCTAGTGTTATCCATTCCTGTGAATGGGTTTGGTAACTTATTATTCTTATCTTAATTAATGAAGTTACATATGGCGGGAGTCTGTTAGATTGTTTTGTAAATAAATAAAAGACAATGCAGCTCTCTTCTTACAGACAAAAAGGTCCATCCTACATTTTTATACAGACTACAATGATGAGTCCTAAAATTGTCCCCTGTGATAAAACGCATTGCGGAATGGTATACTGCGTCCAAGGGTTCTAAAACAGAGGGTGCCGCATGCATGTAAACAATTTCACCAAAATCCAATACGGGGAGAAGCGTTGCTTGAACAAGCTTTCTCCTATTTTTAATACTAAGGCATGATTTATTTCGATATAAAAAAACAACCTTGGATCTTAGCTTCTTAGTCAGATTTTTTTTATATGCGTTGCGAAGGATATTTTGTCATCAATCCAGACCCCCAGGTACAGTGCCTTGCAAAAGTATTCATCCCCCTTGGTGTTTTTCCTATTTTGTTCCATTACAACCTGAATTTAAATAGATTTTTATTTGGATATCATGTAACGGACATACACAAAATAGTCCAAATTGGTGAAGTGAAATGAAAAAAATAACTTGGTTTCAAAAAATTATACAAAATAAAAAACGGAAAAGTGGTATGTGCATATGTATTCTATGTATGTATTCTTCTGCTATGAAGCCCCTAAATAAGATCTGGTGCAACCAATTACCTTCAGAAGTCACATAATTAGTTAAATAATGTCCACCTGTGTGCAATCTAAGTGTCACATGATCTGTCACATGATCTCAGTATATATACACATGTTCTGAAAGGCCCCAGAGTCTGCAACACCACTAAGCAAGTGGCACCACCAAGCAAGTGGCACCACCAAGCAAGCGGCACCACCAAGCAAGTGGCACCATGAAGACCAAGAAGCTCTCCAAACAGATCAGGGACAACATTGTGGAGAAGTACAGATCAGAGTTGGGTTATCAAAAATTATCAGAAACTTTGAACATCCCACGGAGCACCATTACATCCATTATTAAAAAATGGAAAGAATATGGCACCACAACAAACCTGCCAAGAGAGGGCCGCCCAACAAATCTCACAGATCAGGCAAAGAGGGCATTAATCAGAGAGGCAATAAAGAGACCAAAGATAACCCTGAAGGAGCTGCAAAGCTCCACAGCTGTCATGCCCTGACCTTAGATATCTCTGTTTTTCTTTATATTTTGGTTAGGTCAGGGTGTGACTAGGGTGGGTACTCTCGTTTTTGTATGTCTAGGGGTTTTGTATGTCGTCTAGGGTTTTTGTATGTCATCTAGGGTTTTTGTATGTTTATGTTGGCCTGATATGGTTCCCAATCAGAGACAGCTGTTTATCATTGTCTCTGATTGGGGATCATATTTAGGTAGCCATTTCCCTTGTTTGTGTTGTGGGATCTTGTCTATGTGTAGTTGCCTGTGAGCACTCATTTGTATAGCTTCACGTTTCGTTTTGTTTTGTTATTTTGTTTGTTTGTTCAGTGTTTCATTCTTTAATAAATAAGAATGTACGCATACCACGCTGCGCCTTGGTCCGATCCTTATAACAAACGTGACAACAGCAGAGATTGGAGTATCTGTCCATAGGACCATTTTAAGCCGCACACTCCACAGAGCTGGGCTTTACGGAAGAGTGTTCAGAAAAAACTAGGCAAACATGTTTGGTGTTCACCAAAAGGCATGTGGGAGACTCCCCAAACATATGAAAGAAGGTACTCTGGTCAGATGAGACTAAAATGTAGCTTTTTGACACCCAAGGAAAACCCTATGTCTGGCGCAAACCCAAAACCTCTCATCGCCCCGAGAACACCATCTCCACAGTGAAGCAAGGTGGTGGCAGCATCATGCTGTGGAGATGTTTTTCATCAGCAGGGACTGGGAAACGGTTCAGAATTGAAATGATGAATGGTGCTAAATACAGGGAAATTCTTGAGGGAAACCTGTTTCAGTCTTCCAGAGATTTGAGACTGGGAAGGAGGTTCACCTTCCAGCAGGACAATGACCCTAAGCATACTGCTAAAGCAACACTCGAGTGGTTTAAGGGGAAACATTTAAATGTCATGGAATGGCCTAGTCAAAGCCCAGACCTCAATCCAATTGAGAATCTGTGGTATGACTTAAAGATTGCTGTACACCAGCGGAACCCATCCAACTTCAAAGAGCTGGAACAGTTTTGGCTTGAAGAATGGACAAAAATCCCAGTGGCTAGATGTGCCAAGACATACCCCAAAAGACTTGCAGCTGTAATTGCTGCAAAAGGTGACTTTACAAAGTATTGACTTTGAGGGGGTGAATACTTATGCACTCTCAAGTTCAATTTTTGTCTTATTTCTTGTTTGTTACAAAATAATCTTCAAAGTGGTAGGCATGTTGTGTAAATCAAATGATACAAACAACCAAAAAAAACATTTTAATTCCAGGTTGTAAGGCAACAAAATAGGAAAAATGCCAAGGGGGTGAATACTTTCGCAAGCCTGTATACCTATTAAGAAAAGAAAACAAAGTAGGAATAGCAAATACATTTCTCCGGTTAACACCATTAGGCATGTCACCACTTTCAGATACAACATGTGGAACTCTCATAGTGACCAAAGAGGAGATGGTAAAAACGGACTTACATTTAATGCTAATATTGTCCTCTAGGAGATATAAGAAAGCTCAGGAAATATTTTTTTACAAATATTTAACCCCTTATTTTTGTTGGCACAAAACTACCTCCATACTTCCATTCATTTGTATGGGTTACCATCAGATGAGTCCCGTGACACAGAGTCTCATCTTTCCATAGAGTGGGCACTTTAGTTTGTAGGTCAAACTGTTCAGACGCTAGACATTTTCGTGAGATTTTCGGGATGTTCATGGTCTGACAAACACCGCTGTAGCTTGGCCAGCTTCCACCGCAGATGCGGAAACTCTAGCTTAAACTGATGGTGATTTTTTAAATTATGTTACTTATATTTTAAAAGCACCAACAGTCTGAGCAGCTGTGTTAGTCAATTTAAATTAAGGGAAATACCAGTGTGGGCAAAAGTATTAATCATATCACTTTAGTGAATCAGTTTTTAAAGGGTTGATGATATTAGATTTGAGCATTTGTGGCCTCCATTTCAGAAAATCTTAATTTACCTAAAATGTCTCATTGCCATACTCCTACTAGTGGCACAATGTCATCATAACGGTCAACATTTTTTAAAGTCATTATGCTACCATATTAGTTGATTTAGAATGGGAAGATGTACCCAAATAGTAGTAGTAGTACATCACTTTATCTAACTCAAAGGTGACAAGTCTGAACTGAACCAAACTGATACATTTCCAGTCAGAATACTGGCTCCAAGATATAAAAATCAGACTGATCATGGTCTGCACATTTCACTTTATTTTCTATTCTAGTTACAAAATCACCACTTAAAAGCTGGGTATGCTTCAGAATATTGTCACGAAAGGTTATTGGTACGAGCTTTACTAAAAGTCCTCCAAGAAAATATATGTGGTTCTCTCCCTACTGCATGTCAGCAAAACAGTCAGGAGAGAAGCTGACATGCTAACACTGATTTGCTCCTGATTTGTAATATATTCCCTGATATAAAAAAACCTTTCCAGCTGTCTTTCAGATACTTCTTTACACGATGGTAGGCCATATACTGTATCTTAGCTGTCGAAGGCATGCATAAATACACAGGATTAAATGCAAAAGTTTCTGTTGTTAGATATACATTTTAGTTAATTAGCAGACACTCTTATCAAAAGGGATGAGCAGGGGGTGTGAGGGGGGTGATGTGTAATTAATTAAGATACTCTTTGAAAATGTAGGGTTTCAGATGTTTTTTGGAAGATGGGCAAGGACTCTGCTATCCTAGATTCAGCGGGAAGCTGGATCCACCATTGGGGTGCCAGGACAGAGAAGAGTTTGGAATGGGGTAAACGGAAGCTGCCCTCCCATAGGAGTGGGAGGGCCATGAGACCAGAGGTGGTTGAACGGAGTGCTTGGGTTGGGGTGTAGGGTTTGAGCATAGCCTGAAGATAGGGAGGGGCAGTTCCTCTTGCTCCTCCATAGGCAAGTTGGTTGAACACCAGGTGGGTTGCAGCGTTCTGGATAAGTTGTAGGGTGGCAGGGTGTTTGATTTCACAAACAGGGAGCCCAGCCAACAGCAAGTTGCAGTAGTCCAGATGGGAAATGACAAGTGCCTGGATAAGGACCTGTGCCGCTTCCTGTGTGAGGATGGTCGTACTCTATGTTGTTGTAGAGCATGAACCTGAAGGATTGAGTCACTGCTTTGATGTTTGCAGAGAACGACAGAGTATTGTCCAGAGTCACACCAAGGTTCTTTGCACCTTGGCAACTCCAGGGGGACACCGTGGAGTTGTCAACAGTGATGGAGAGGTCTTGGAGTGGATAGGCCTTCCTCGGGAGAAAGAGCAGCTCCGTCTTGTAGAGGTTGAGCTTTAGGTGGTGGGCTGACATCCAAGATATTTGCCAAGCACGCAAAGATGCGTGTCACCACCTGGGTGTCAGAAGGGGGAAGGTGAAAAGTAGTAGTGTGTCATCCGCATAGCAATGGTAGGAGAGACCATGTGAGGATATGATGGAGGAGAGTGACTTGTTGTATAGAGAGAAGAGGAGCGGACCTAGACCCGAGCACTGTGGGTCACTAGTAGTGAGAGTACGTGGTGCCGACACAGATCCTCTCCACGTCACCTGGTATTTGTAGCTTGTCAGGTAGGATGCAAACCAAGAGTGTGCAGAGCCTGAAACACCCAGCACTGAGAGGGTTGAGATGAGGATCTAATGGTTCACAGTGTTGAAGGCAGCAGATAGATCTGGAAGAATGCTTTGGCAGTGTGGAGAGCCTCCCGACACAGAGAAGAACAGTCTCTGTTGAGTGACCCATCTTGAAGCCTGACTGATTAGGGTCAAAAATATAATTCTGAGAGAGATAGTGAGAGTTGTTCAGAGACAGCACGCTCACATTTTTTGGAAAGAAAGAAAGCGCTACTGGTCTGTAGTTTTTGATTTCAGAGGAGTCAAGTGTTACTTCCTAGAGGAGGGAAGCAACTTGGGCCATTTTGATGTCAGAGGGATCGAGCCAGTGGTCAGGGATGAGTTGATGCGGGAGATGAGGAATGAGAGAAGGTCTCCAGAGATGGTCTGGAGAAGGGAGGAGGGAATGGGGTCCAGCGGGCAGGTTGTCGGGTGGCCGGACCTCACTAGTCACAGGATTTTATCTGGAGAGAGCAGGAGATGAGGGTTGAGCTGGCCGGGAGGAAAAGGGACAATGCGAGTCATAGGATGCGGAAAGGGAGGAGAGTAGGGTCGAAGAGGCTGAAGGATTTAGCAGAAGGGAGAGATGATAGGAAAGAAGAGGAGAGTAGTGGGAGAGAGAGAGAGCGAAGATTGTGACGGCTCATTACCATCTGGGTAGGGTCTGAGTGGCTAGGGTTGGAGGAGAGGGAGACAGAAAATGAAACAAGGTAACACTTTACTTGACACCCAGGGTCATAACACGGTCATAACCATGTCATAATGTGGTTGTGATATGGCACTCTACTGGAGATTCCAGGCTTCTCCTGCCATCATCAGAGTGCACAGCTGAAACTGTATATTGGAAACACTAATTTTGTTATTTTAACTAAAACATAACCAATCTTCATTAAACATAAATACCGATTGTTTTTGCATGGATTCCGCAATGTGGTTAGCTTTCAACAGCTAGGACCGCTATTTCTTGTCCCGGAATACAGCTTTACTGACAGGTTAAAGTCTGCTTGAAAGAGAAACTAGCTAAGCTGCTAATGTTAGCCATCAAGCAAACGAAGTTAGTCCCAGATAAATTTTCCAATGGAGCCCTCCTTGTCTGGAGAAGTAAACAAACGTTTCCAGCGCTGTAGGAGCTGTACCTACATTGCTTTGTTTCGGGACAAACGGGATCACTCAGAGTTCCAATGCAGCAATTGTTTGCTTGAGAATTATAGGCTTGAGGTGGCTTCCTTGATCACGCAGGTCGCCAGCCTACATAAAAAACTGAGGAAAACACAGGGTGGAATATTTACCTTTTCTACACCGGTGGCTGGACGGTGTTCTCGCATGTTGGATGCATCTCCGTCTTGCCGTTTGTAGTTATCTTACTAGACGGTGTTGCCTGGAGTTCGTTCACCAGGGTAGCCATCTCCTGCCTCTCCTCCCCCATCTGATAAGAGCAAGAGGAGCATGGAAGTCAATGATGGTTGCATGTCACAAGCCTTGGAAGCCGAAGACAGCCGCCTCCCGCAAAGCAGTCCACACTCCCAACGAGAGGCCCAGAGCAGATACAAACAACTATTTGTTTCGCCGCCCTGGAGCCTGATCTTTCTGCACCTTCATCGCTGGGGGCACCCGTCTGTGGCCACTGTGCCTACTCCTACTCCTTTCCCTACGATTTCGAAGAAGACGTCGGCAACCTTCCATCCCTGCTCTGGATTGAGCGGGGCTTCTACATCTGTCGGAGGCCTGCACCATCCTGTGAAGCGTGGGAATTGTCGGATTTCCTCGTCCTTCTCGCCAGCCATGATTTTGGGCAGCTCCATGGTAAGAAATGTGACTGTTCCTGTTGCAAAAACAATGTCCTATCCCGGAGCTCGAGTAACTTACATTACTAAGCTGCTCCCGAATGTACCAAGCCAGGACATGCACATGAATTCTATTGTAATCCATGTGGGTTGTTATGACATTATGAAGGGCAGCCCTGCACAGTTGAAACTGGAATTTAAAGAGCTGATTGACTCTCTGCTAGACACTAATAAAAGACCCATCATATGTGGCCCTGTGCCCTCTCTGAATCGTGGCATTGAACGCTTGAGCAGGATTATTTCTCTACACAACTGGCTACATGATTATTGCAGCTCAATGGGTATAACTTTTGTTGACAAATTCGATGCCTTTTGGAAACAAAACCCGTAACCTAAGGTAAGTCCCTCTAACTGCCCTGAATGCTTCTGCTGATTCTACAGCTATTTTATGCAGCAATCATGTGGCTATGCACCAGATGTATTCTGTTAGCACTGAGGCTGTGTGTCCTGATAGGAACTCCACTGTGTGCAGCTCACCCTGCACTAACATAAATAAAATGAAAATATCAACTTCTGCTAAGCTTCCCAGTAAAGCAATGAAAACAAGCAAGCATCCCAGAAAAGTACTCAAAATAGCCCACGTTAACATATGTAGCTTAAGAAACAAGGTTCATGCCATGAATAACTTGCTAGTAACAGATGACATTCATATCTCTGAAACTCACTTAGACAGTACCTTTGATGATACAGTGGTAACAATACAAGGTTATAACATTTACAGAGAAGACAACAATGCCAGTGGTGGAAGTGTTGGTGTTTAAATTCAGAACCACATTCCTGTAACGATTAGAGAAGATCTCATGTTAAATAACGTTGAAGTATTATGGCTACAGGTTAATCTGCCTCACTTAAAGCCCATTCTTATGGAAAGCTGCTATAGAGCACCAAGTGCAAAGTCAGTATCTGGATAACATATGTGAAATGCTTGATCATGTATGTGATATCAACAGAGAGGTATATTTTCTGGGTGATTTAAATATTGACTGGCTTTCATCAAGCTGCCCACTCAAGAAAAAGCTTCAAACTGTAACCAGTACCATATCAGTCAACCTACCAGGGTAGCTACAAACAGTACAGGAATGAAATCATCTTTACTAATGCCTTAGAAATGTGCTTGAAAGCAGTATCCAGATCCATCGGATGTAGTGATCACAATATAGCAGCCATATCTAGGAAAACTAAAGTTCCAAAGGCTGGACCTAATACAGTGTATAATAGGTCACACTAAGTTTTGTAGTGATTCCTATGTTGTTGGTGTAAATAATATTTGTTGGTCCTTGGAGCAAACAGACACTGAACTTGACACAATTATGAAATTGCTTATCCCAGTTACTAATAAGAATGCACCCATTTAGAAAATGACTGTAAAAACTGTTAAATCCCCTTGGATTGATGAGGAATTGAAAAATGGTATGGTTAAGAAGGATGAGGCAAAAGGAAAACAAACTGCAAATTGAGAAAGCATGTGAGTAAACTGAATAAAAAGAAGAAACTACACTATGAAACAAAGATAAATGACAAAGAAGTATAGTAAAAAGCTTTGGAGCATCTTCAATGACATTGTGGGATAAAAGGCAAACTCAGCTACATCATTCATTGAATCAGATGGCTCATTCATCACAAAACCCAACTACTTTAAGAATGTTTTCATTGGCAAGATTAGCAAATTTAGGCATGACATGCCAGCAAAAAACGCTGACACTACACATACAAGTATATCTGTCCAAATTATGAAAGACAAGAATTGTAATTTTGAACTCCGTAAAGTGAGTGTGGAAAAGGTGAAAAAATTATTGTTGTCTATCAACAATGGCAAGCCACCGGAGTATGATAACTTGGATGCTTGATGATAAAAGCGGACGATATTGCCTCTCCCATTTGAAATATCTTCCAATTAAGCCTAATACAAAGTGTGCCCTCAGGCCTGGACGGAAGCAAAAGCCATTCCGCTACTTAAGAATAGTAAAGCCCCCTTTTACTGGCTCAAATAGCTGACCAATCAGCCTGTTACCAACCCTTAGTAAAGTTTGGGATATTTTATTTTGACCTCATACAATGCTAATTTACAGTACAAAAATTGACAACAGACTTTCAGCACACTTATAGGGAAGGACATTCAACAAGCACAGCACCTACACATTATTCATGATTGGCTGAGAGAAATTGATGATAAAAATATTGTCTAGGTGTAACGGTCGTAGGGATTGGACCAAAGCGCAGCGTTGAATGTGGACATAATGATGTTTATTAAAGTAAAGACGAAACACGAAAACACTTTAACAAACTACAAAACAAATAAACGATGTAGACAGACCTGGACTTGAGAACTTACAATATACGAAGAACGCACGAACAGGAACAGACTACATACACGAACGACAAACGAAACAGTCCCGTGTGGTAGACATACAGACACGGAAGACAACCACCCACAAACAAACAGTGTGAACAGCCTACCTTAATATGGTTCTCAATCAGAGGAAACGTAAAACACCTGCCCCCTAATTGAGAACCATATCAGGCAACACATTGCACCCAACATAGAAACACAAAACATAGAATGCCCACCCCAACTCACGCCCTGACCAACTAAACACATACAAAAACAAGAGAAAACAGGTCAGGAACGTGACACTAGGCCCTTTACTTTTTAAAATCTTTACTAACGACATGCCACTGGCTTTGAGTAAATGTATGTATGACTCAACACTATAAACGTCAGCTACTACAGTGACTGAAATGACTGCAACACTTAAAGAGCTGCAGTTAGTTTCAGAATGTGTGGCAAGCAATAAGTTAGTCTTAAATATTTCAAAAACTAAAAGCATTGTATTTGGGACAAATCCTTCACTAAATCCTAAACAATTAAAAATCTTGTAATAAATAAATGTGGAAATTCAGCAACTTCAGTTGACTAAACTGCTTGGAATAACCCTGGATTGTAAGCTGTTATGGTCAAAACATATTGATAGAACAGTAGCTAAGATGGGGAGAAGTCTGTCTATAAACACACACCTAACCCAATGTTCTTTTGCGGATGACTGGGATAAATGCTGGAGCAGATTTCAGGAGCAGGACAAGATACCCTCTTTTTGACTGATGAAAGGGCATGTACGTGATAGGCCTATCTAGCATTATTATGGTCATAATGCTTCTTAACAGTTTCATAAAGTGTAGTTTCTTGGTCCAGGTAAAGTGACGCAGGATGGTCATAATGCTTCTTGATAGTATGATGAAAAAAATAAGTTTTGTCACTTGTTATGACATATTATTACATAGTTATGACCGTGTGATAATGTGTTATGACACTGGGTGTCAAGTGAAGTGTTACCGGAAACAAAGTAGTGATCAGAGACCTGGAGGGTGGTTGAAGTGAGATTAGTAGGCGAATAGCCTCTAGTAAAGATGAGGTCAAGCGTATTGTTTGCCCTGTGAGTGGGAGGGGACTGGGAAAGCGTGAGGTCAAAAGAGGCAAGGAGGGGAAAGAAAGAGTTGGAAAGAAATTAATCAAAGGCAGACGTCGGGAAGTTGAAGTCACCAAGTATGAAGAGCGATGAGCTATCGTCAGGAAATGAACTTGTCAAGCTCATTGAGGAACTCCCTAAGGGCACCTGGTGGGTGAGAAATGACAACAATGTTAAGCTTGAGTGACAGTGACAGCATGGAATTCAAATGAAGAGATGGACAGGGGAGTGAGGGAGAAGAGAAAATCTGCAAAATCACTTCAGTAACTACTACAGTATACTACAATCCTCAAAAACACTACATGAATTACTGTAGTATATACGACAGTTTTCTTTTACTACAATATTTAAACTATAGTTAACTATACTACAGTATACTACAGTAGTCCGCAAAACACTACAGTGAATACTATAGTATTTATACTATAGTACACTGTAGTATTTTGTCATGTAGGTAGGCTGGTCAGCCATGAATACATGGCCTTGGATGGATCCCAGCTGTCTACAAGTTGATATACATGTTTTTGTGTGAAGCACCAGCCAATGACTGCAGTGGGTCACAATAAATCTCTCCATAATCATGTGAATGGTCAGTGAAGGCTTAGAACTGCCTTGGAAGTCCTGCCAGAAAGTGATGATGAAAGGTACCTTACTGGAGCATCAGAACTGATGTTTTTTCAGACAACCACTCCAGCTCCACTTATAACCCCACACCTTTTTTGGATGGCCATATTTGATGATTTGGGTGAGTTGAGAAATGAGCTGTGTTTAGTGTTGGATAGACTTGAGGTCCCTCATAAATAGTGTCAGGAAAACCCAAAGAAACTCTTAATTCAACTCTTACAAGTGTAAATAGAGGGTCTGAGTACAATGGATTAATTTCTGTAGGAGCAAGGACTGCATGGAGACGCATAACTGTTCAGCAGCTTAAATTGTCAAACCACATTGAACGCCGGCATTCACAACCTAAGAGCTGTCTGTCTCTTCCTGTTGTTTCAATAAAGCTATTACTGCACAATCAATGTATTAACCAATCAAAAAACAGATAATTTGTTTCCAGGTAAATTAGTCATGTATCTATAACTGGTGATTCCACACGTTAAGCAGCTTTATTAATTTGCCATGGGAAACGGGTTAGTTCAGCTTTACAAAATATAAATACTCATAAAATAACTTTACACAAGATTTCCTGAATGGAATTCTACTGGTTTCTTAATGGTTTCCATTTTAAGAGAGGATCAACTCTTTTGATCACCAGGCCCTAGTATCCATTTGAAAGAGTGCCTCGGGATTAACCTGGGCTTGTTGTTAATGTGTACATAACAACTGGATCAAAATCCATACACTTACAATTGAGGGCGAACCAAGACTGTATGGGTAACCTTTTGTATGTGTTTACACAATTGACTAATGCACCGCCGTGCCAGATGCCTTTGAGAACCTACCATAAATCCCAAGTGGCTCCTAAATCGTTTCACGTTTATGACAGCTAAACCTGCTGTGCTCTGGATTTGCTGAGGCCATCTTTCCAAGCTCCAGGGTGCAAGTCGCTCTGCACTGTGTCTCCATTTAGTCAGATGGTTGTTAGTGGTAGTCTGCAGAGTGGTGCATGACTTGGTCTAGGTTCTCCTGCCTCTTTCCTTCTTATTTCTCTATTGCAGGGGTGTCAAACTCATTTTGCCCCGGGGGCCCGAATTCGGTCTTTAACGAGTTCCGAGGCCAAAGGGCCTCTCCATCGTTTTGGAATTGCTAATGCTCCCTGACTGTCTAGCTTTAATTTTGGTGATTATTAGCGAGCTGGATGTAGGGGCATTATCATTTATACACAGTTTCAATTTGGTTTTAGTAATTTTAAAGTATATTGAGTTCATCCGTCTCCAACCCAAAAACGAATATTTCGATTTATTTTATAAATGTTTTACTCAAACCACCCGCAGGCCAGATTGGACCCCCTTGTGGGCGAGATTCAGCCCCAGTGCCGTATGTTAAACACCCCTGCATGGGAACTGAGTAAACATTAACTAAATACACTGATAAAACAGGCTGTTGGACAGGTTTAGTTAAAATCTAATGTAGTCATAGTGTAAGGCTTGTTAGTGAAAATGTTCTTGATGCATGTATTATAACCCTGGATTAGGTCAGATTTCTTTGGTATTCACTGGTGGCCCTTAATTTGTATATGTGTTGATTCTATCAAAGTTAATATTCTTTACATCAGTTAACCTATATACGTATCAATCAAACAATTGACAATAGGAAAGGTTTAAACGATACATTTAGGTTGTACAGAAGCACATCAAGGGTTTCTAGGCACGTACATTCTTAATTTTCCAATTTTGTTTGGCAAGGTATAGTCTTTCCTCAAGAGATGCAATTTGTTGTTTCAACAATCTGTTTAAAAAACACAGACCATTCTCTGGTTTAAATTGATTATGAGATACTTCAATACAGCTCTGAACTTAAAGTGAACCTCTAATTTAATATGTAGTGTATGAGCCAACTAATAGTTTGTGGTTCATTATAGGAATGAAATATCATCAACTGTTCACATTGTGTAATATGCAAATGTTGAACAATGGGTCCTACAGAAATAAACCATAAGGATATGATTCATGTCTTTACAGATTCCAGATGATTGTGGTTGAGCTATTGGGGTGCAGAGGGGGGACATTGAGAATATACACATCCCATTGAGAGTGTTCTACCTCTTTTAAATGTAATTAAACATAAATCATTTCATTTGACAGTTAAAAAAGTATATTGGCAAACAAAATAATGGTTTCTCTATGAGCTTCATTGAAATACATTACCAAGTACATTGTGAACTGTGTGTAACTATTTTCTCCACCAAAAGGTGTAAACATTGTCACAATTCACAGAAGTAATTCCTATAGGACAATTTGCCATCTTCCCACCTCTTCCACTTCTCCACTTCCCTCTCCTTCCAGCTAACTTCAGAGTTCTCTCCCAGATCTGAGTGTGGCATCTGTTAATTCAGGGCCTGACTGGGAGTCTCCACATCCGGCTCTCCCAGTCAACACTCTTCTGAGCGAGGCAGTAATTGGCCAGTAATTTGAATGCCTTCTGCCCTTAGTCCCAAACCCACAGAGTTAATGTTCCAATAAATATACACAGCTTTGATTTACATCCCAGTTTTCCTACATTCCCCAAAGACACACCTTCCATTGACGGACGCTCTGGAGAGGGACTGTAAAGTCATCCCTCCTGGCCAGGGTGGGAACCAATCAAGAGACATCCTCCTGGTGGTCAGATAACTCGATTCTCCAGTAATGGAGGGCTCCTATCTGAACTAGGTGACAAATCCCAACAGCTGAAAGTCTAAATTGTGTTGGTGATTAGTTGTGTCAACACTAGCGCTGTTGCGGCGACCGTTTTACCGCCACACCAGCAGTCATGTGTCATGACCACAGTAGAATTCCACGTGACTGTTGAGTCACGTTAAATCTACTCGTATGCACGCTGGACATGCGTTGGTAGTACCCAACTCACTAACGACCACCTGGTACTCAGGGCTCCGTTGTCTCTCTAACCACTCTGACATCCATGCAAATCACATCAAACACATCATCAAAACAGTATCATGCTTTTAAAACTCACCTCACTGTGATCGATCAATTTAAAGAAAAAAGTTCAACAGGTTGAAACTGAGTGGAAAACATGGTCGTTGTGGTGTTGTTTCAACGCCTAACACAACGAATGTACAGCACTTTCTAGGGTGATGATTAATGCAAAACACCCATACACATATGCCTATATATGTGAACAAAAAAAAACACTGAATTCAAATAATGAGTGTGCCATTATACCATTATACAATACACCATTATACAATACAATGCCATTATACCATTATACAATAAAGTGCCATTATACAATACACAGCCTACCGCATATTACGCACCGCAGAAAAAAAGAAAAAAAATATTTAAGATGGCTTTGGTGCATAATTGGTCTAGCCTATACTCCTTTGGGTGTGGACTGTATTATTATGCATACTGGATGGACCCTATGCTATGCTCCAAATGTTCTACCTCTGGAAGAGGCCTAGACGATGCTGGTGGTTCATTGATTGTGCAGGTCGGTTTGCAGAGTTATCTTACAAATATAGTGAATTGGTATTTGATTTTGAATAGCCTAGCAATATAGCATTTTTTAAATTTTCATAATGAATAGGCTTACACATTACCTTTAGCTACAGAATATCTCACCACCATGTGTTTCCATCTCCTCCTCTCGCTCGTTCAGAGAGAGGGGCTGTTAACAGTTTAATTAAATATGTTTTATTGTGAAAACATGTTACTATCGATGTTCCAAACAGATTTCACTTGGTTTCCCAAATTAAGTAACTGCAGGAGCAGGGTTGGAGAGCCCATGACATACAGAGTTTGGCTGCATGCTCTTCAAACAGTGGTTGATGCGTGAAGTAATTGTTCTTATAAGGCCAAAAATGTCTATATGTAATCCCATGTGAAAGCAGAGTTTTGATGGTTGCTCATATTAAGCACGTGCCACTATAAAACCTGGAGTAGCCTAGCTGGTATGATTGAAAACAAACTGTCGGGAAAGCGGCCCTTGTTCCTGCCATTCTAAATTTAAACAGATTTGACATATTAGCAAAGACAAGATTAAATTGAGAATGGTCTGATGGGTGAAAATATGATAACTTGATGAGAGAACGGTATGTAAAGCCTGAGAAGGACCTGAGTGCAAGTTTTTTTTTTTACTTTCTCAAATCATCAATAGCCTATAATCACATCATGCACACATATGTTTTGATTTCTAAGACATTCTAAGGTTTGTATCATTCACTACTGAAGTTGCCAAATAACTCTAAAGCTAGCATATAGGACCTGTTTCAAATGATCACTTTTACGCTCAACATTGCCACTTCCTTTGCGCACTGACTCCAGAATGGGAAATATATCCTTTCTATTTTATTCAGCTAAGTTGAATTATATTCTTCTTACAATAAAATCCTACAATGTAAAATAATGGCACAGGACTTATAAGCATATCTTGTTTGTTAAATGAATAAGGCTACAGCCTATGGCATAGCGCATACCCAGATAACATACAGTAGGCCAACTCATGTTCTGTTCTTCTGAAATAAATGTTATTCATATCATAATGTTTCTTAAGACCTACCTAAAATAAATAGATATATTGTGATGGTGTATATTAAATTGTTTTATTCAACTTTTTTAAATGTAGATGTTACAAAGGCGCGCATCAGCGGCTTGTATGCGGTTGCGGAGGCCTGGAGATGCTATATGTGTTTATGTTAATTGTCAATTACCGTGAAACAGGTAGTCTCTTAGATGACAATAACCGGGTGAGAAAATGTCATGACCACCACAGCCCTAGTCCACCTTCACTTCTAATATTTCTGTAAATCAGTCCCAAAATATGTAGAGGAGGGCAGAATCGAGAGAGAGCTAGTGGGGACACCCAGGAGAGGAACAGCTGTCTGAGAGATTGCTCCAATGTGTGAACGCAGGAGAAAGAATCCTTTTGTTCCCTGTGGTTTGTAGCTTCACCATGGACCTTTCATCTAAGGGCCTCGGACAAAGGTCCCATCCATGTCGAATGTGGCAGAAACCACAGGAAGCACATGCGGGACTACTAATGAGGAGGAGGGAGAGCGTAAAGAGAAGAGCATTAATCAATTAAACTGTATATACTGACTGTAACCGGATTCTTAGTTAGTTGGTTCATGGAGATGGGACCTGGAGAACATGGAATGGGCATAGTGGCTTATGATAAAGCAATTCAGTCTTATGTAGCAAAATTTGAAATTGTGTTTTTTACATTGGATAAAAGTAGAGACTCAAAGTTGCAAAATGGTATATCATACACTGCAGTTGAGGAACAATGGGAAAGTAATTCTGCTTTGAACGTTGATAAACTTGTAACCCCACTTTTGAGATGAAGTTGTTGAGGAATGGTATGAGATAGAGGAGGACGACATCTCAAGTACTTGGGTTTGAGGGGACAGCTTGGGTGCCGTCCTTGGCTATCTACCTGGAGAGCTTATTAAACAGAGATAAGAGTCAAAGCAACATAACATAAGAACCAATGCAATAACAACCAATGCAAAGCAATTCATACATTTATTTTATAAGATTACAAAACAATTAGACCTAGATCTAACGAGCTAATTGGTTTCTAAGCTAGATTCACCTTCAATATAAATTTGACATTTTAGTAATTTAGCAGACGCTCTTATCCAGAGCGATTTACAGGAGCAACTAGGGTTAGGTACCTTGCTCAAGGTTACTGGCGCATTCATGACCTGATTTTCCACTCTGATGTCCTGCACAAACAGTGTCTGTAATAAAAAGTTAAAGATTATTAGCAAATCTCATGAAGTGGCTAAGAGACATGGCTAAGACATGGCTATGAGATATACTGTAGTAAAGTATCTAGGAGGATTTCCATTTAGCTGAGACTGCTAGCTGGATACATTTTGAATTGGTATAGCTAGCCAACGTTAGCTAGCTATCAGTTGCTGTGAAGTCACCGAAATTATTTGAAATAATGAAATAATTACCATTAATAAAAGTAAATTTACCAGTTTTTCACTGTACAATGGTACCACAAGTGACAATTTGATTTGGAAACTCCATCACGTGTGCTACAGAAACACTGTTAACCAAGCATGTGCACTTGAATTATACTTCTTAGATTTTTCCCAGATCTCAAAAGTGGTCCCCTGATGTGGTTAAAGCATTGTTGTGATCATCGAAAATCAAATTTTTCAGTTTTTTATAAAAACAAAAATGATTTTGAGAGCAAAAATCTGGAAAAAAATGGGGGAAATCCAAAACCTGTAAAAACAAAACAGATGAAACAGAATTTGGAAAAAACTGAATTAGGCAAAAAATATAAATACATTTTAAAGGGTCTACCAAAGTTTTTTTGCTGTGCATGACAGCACTTTAGAGCGCATGTCATCCTGCAGCACAGTATTTTGGGGGAAGTTGAGGTCAGATCCAATATTGGCTATGCACCCAAGAGGGAAAGAGGTTGGGACATCCTAGAAATGTTTTAGAGTAATATAATATATGCCATTTAGAAGATGCTTTTATTCAAAGCTAGTTAGCAGTGCATGCTAGTAGCGTTTCAATCGGTGATGTCACTCGCTCTTAAACCGTTGCTTTTGTGGAGCGAACGGTAACGATGCTTCGTGGGTGACTGTCGTCGATGTGTTCAGAGGGTCCCTAGTTCGAGCCCAGGTTGGGACGAGGGACGGAAGCAATACGTTTACGCATACATCTTTACGTATGTGTTGTCCCGGGAATCAAACCCACCATCCTGGCATAGCAATGCTCTACCAACAATGCATGACAAAGTTATAGATGCTTTGTGAAGCCTCAAATTAATCTTATGTATAAAGCCTTTATTATGTCACCCTTTATAAAGTACAGGTTTATGTCATATTTGACATAGGTGGTTAAGTCACACAGTTTTGAACATGACATAAACACTAAATGAATGTGTCACAAATCATTTATGAAGGCTTTATAAGCTGCACTTAATTTAAAGCTGGACCGTGTTTTCCAATCAAAAGGCATACAGTGTGGTTGGTTGAATAAGAGACAAAAGGCAAAAAGTATTATTATGAACCGGGTATTTTGGTCCTGGGTACTGATTGCTGAAACAGCATTTCAGCTGTGCATATATCAGACAATATACCACAGGTATGACACAAAAACATACTTGTTTATTTTGGTAACCAGTTTATAAGGCACCTCTGGGAGTTTTTGGTACATGGCCAATATACCACGGCTAAAGGCTGTATCCAGGCACTCCGCTTTGCATCATGCATAAGAAAAGCCCTTATTGGTATATTGGCCATATAGCAAAAAACACTGAGGTGCCTTATTGCTATTATAAACTGGTTAGCAACGTAAGTAGAACAGTAAAAAGCAATGTTTTGTCATACCCATGGTATGCCATCTGATATACAGTACCACGTCTTTCAGCCAATCAGTGTTCAGGGCTCGAACCACCCAGTTTGGTCAATATATCACACCCCCTCAGGCTTTAATGCCTAATTGTACCATTATTTTGATTATTATTAACCTTTATTGAAACAGAGGAAACAAGCTGAGACAGTCTATTTTACAGTTGTGCCCTCTGATACAACAATAAAAACAACACAGCAAGTAATAAGAATTTAAAACCAAAGTACAAGATGGAGATTAAAAAGATTAAAACAAATAAACTTCTATAAGAAAAACACACATTACA
This sequence comes from Salvelinus sp. IW2-2015, assembly GCF_002910315.2. Classification (NCBI taxonomy): domain Eukaryota; kingdom Metazoa; phylum Chordata; class Actinopteri; order Salmoniformes; family Salmonidae; genus Salvelinus; species Salvelinus sp. IW2-2015. The sequence continues at coordinate 19,440,958 of NC_036876.1, forward strand.
AAAAGCAATGACAGTTTATAATAAAAAGTTAATGTAATGTGCGTTTAAACTGTCTTACAGGCACCAAAACATCTAACTGGAGTTCTCTCTGCAATTCGTTCCATGTGTGTGTAGCATGATATTCAAATGCTGTTTAGCCTAACTCAGAGTGAATCCGGGGTATCTCTAGCACTAGCATGTCCTGTGACCGAGTCTGATAAATACTGTTTGACCACTGGATTTTTGAGTTAAGATAATTACGAAGTTTCTGTAAGTCAGGGAGTCCCAGCCAACCGAAGTGTACAAAAGGCAATGATGTGTGCAAAAGTTTGCATTAGAAACAAAGCGCAACGCTGCATGATACACTGCATCCAATTTCTTCAGTACTGATGCTGATCCATGCATATATAAAACATAATAAAGCACTGACATAAAAGTGTCTGTACAATTCCCTTTCTGTGCTGTGATAAGACCATATTTATTTCTATAAAAAAATCTAATTCTCAATTTCAGCTTCTTTACCAGCTCAGGTATATGCGTTTTAAAAGAGAGATTATCATCTAACCAATTTCCAAGGTACTTATAGGTGGGGGCAGGTTCCAAAAGAGAGCCATCATGGGTAGCAATGTTCAGGTTTTCCAATTGTATACTTTTGGATCGTGAAAATATCATATACTTAGTTTTACTTGAATTTAGCACCAGCCTAATATCTACAAGTGCATCTTGAAGCAATTGAAAGTCAGATTGCAGGAATGTAAATGCTTCAGCGAGTGATGGGGTGTGGCATATAGTACTGTGTTATTAGCATAGAAATGAAAGTTGCATTTTTTCACTGAGTTACAGATATCATTTATGTATATAGTGAATAATAAAGTACCTAAAATCGAACATTGTGGGACACCTTTGTGAACAGTGACAAAATCTGATTTTACCCCATCTGCAATAATAGCCTGAGATCTATCGCTGAGATAATTCTGAAACCATAAACATGTATCTGAGGCCAACCCCAATGAGGTCAGTCTATTCAGCAGAAGAGAATGATCAACTGTATCGAAAGCCTTTGACAGGTCAACAAACAAAGCAACACAGTTCAACATCTTATCCAAGGCTCTTACAATATAATTTACAACCATTGTGGTGGCTGTGAGTGCTGTTCCCCGGTATAAAACCGGACTGACATTTGTTCAGTATGCAGTTGTCAGACAAGAAAGAGCGCAGCTGTACATTTACCAATTACTCTAACATTTTTGCAAGACAAGACAGCTTAGAGATTGGTCGATAATTATCAAGGTCACTGGTATCCCCACCTTTGTGCAGAGGCAGCACATAGGCAGTTTTCCAAATCTTAGGTATGACACTAGAGGTCAACGTGAGGTTAAAAAATATGAGTAAGAGCACCAGAGACAAGTTGTGCAGCTGTAGCCAGCAACCCTGGGTCAAGTTTGTCAGCCCCTGTTGCTTTCTTAATGTCTATGGCTAGCATCAATAACTTTCTCCTCTGTGAAGAAGCTTAGTGAGAAAACCTAACCATCAGCATACTCATGCATGATCCCTTCATATGTTACTTTTCTACCTTCATTTGTTCTCGACATTTTCTCAAAAAGATTGCCTGCTGCAATTGAAGTCATTGTTGAAGGCAATAGCAATGGCGTTCTTATCAGTAATGAGTCAGTAATGATTTATTTCCTTTCATCACATTACCAGTGGGTCAGAAGTTTACATACACTCAATTAGTATTTGGTAGCATTGCCTTTAAATTGTTTAACTTGGGTCAAACATTTCAGGTAGCCTTCCACAAGCTTCCCACAATAAGTTGGGTGAATTTTGGCCCATTCCTCCTGACAGAGGTGGTGTAACTGAGTCAGGTTTGTAGGACTCCTTGCTCGCACATGCTTTATCTGTTCTGCCCACACAATTTCTATAGGATTGAGGTCAGGGCTTTGTGATGGACACTCCAATATCTTGACTTTGTTGTCCTTAAGCCATTTTGACACAACTTTGGAAGTATGCTTGGGGTCATTGTACATTTGGAAGACCCATTTGCGACCAAGCTTTAACTTCCTGACTGATGTCTTGAGATGTTGCTTCAATATATCCACATACTTTTTGTTCCTCATGATGCCATCAATTTTGTGAAGTGCACCAGTCCCTCCTGCAACAAAGCACCCCCGTGCTTCACGGTTTGGATGGTGTTCTTTGGCTTGCAAGCTTACCCCTTTTTCCTCCAAACATAACGATGGTCATTATGGCCAAACAGTTATATTTTTGTTTTATCAGACCAGAGGACATTTCTCCAAAAAGTATGATCTTTGTCCCCATGTGTAGTTGCAAAACGTAGTCTGGCTTTTTTTTGGAACAGTGGCTTCTTCCTTGCTGAGTGGCCTTTCAGGTTATAACGACATAGGACTAGTTTTACTGTGGATATAGACACTTTTGTACCTGTTGCCTCCAGCATCTTGCTGTTGTTCTGGGATTGATTTTCACTTTTCGCACCAAAGTACGTTCATCTCTAGGAGACAGAACGAATCTCCTTCCTGAGCGGTATGACGGCTGCGTGGTCCCATGGTGTTTATACTGTTTGTACAGATGAACGTGGCACCTTCAGGCGTTTGGAACAGGTACACCTCAAATTAACTAAATTAATGTCAATTAGCCTATCAGAAGCTTCTAAAGTCATGACATAATTTTCTGAAAATGTCCAAGCTGTTTAAAGGCACAGTCAACTTAGTGTATGTAAAATTCTGACTGTAAACAATTGTTGGCAAAATTACTTGTGTCACGCACAAAGTAGGATGTCATAACCGACTTGCCAAAACTATAGTTTGCTAACAAGAAATTTGTGGAGTGGTTGAAAAATGAGTTTTAATGACTCCAACCTAAGTGTATGTAAACCTCCGACTTCAACTGTATATTCAAATGTAAAAACCCAAGTCCCTTCGTTGAAAAAAAAAAGTGGATTGTTGATATCGACCGGGGTACTTGAGGTGTTTACACAAGTATAATCACAAGTGTGAACCAAGTGAATGAGGACAAGATTAAGTACATTACCCCTACATTTATGAAAACATGTGGTTAAACAGTAGTCTGATACAGTACTTGCTATAGCAATACTGGGACTAGCCCTATATCCTTTTGATTGTTTAAGTACCTTTTCAATGTTGGATGATAGCAGGCGGACGCCATTTTCACCCAGATGAATTCTATCATTGCCGAAGTACCTCTCCTTTTTCCAAAAACAATCAAAATTGTCAACAAATGACATGCCCATGTCTTCAGAAAGACACATTAGCCTTAGATGAAAAGACCACATACGACTAAAACTTTCAGTCCCACAACGGCGAAGAGATGGGATTGATCCTGAGATAACGATTCTTCCCACAAGGCTTCGAGCTGTTTCCAAGAGCAACAAGAAGTTGTTTCTGAGTCTCTCAGACTTCACTCCTATAATGTCATTCGAACCAACGTGCAACACAACTGTTGTCAGGTCGGGAATCTGCTTCTTGACTACTGGTAAAATTCCAATAAAGTCGGTGACTTTAGCACCTGGAAAACAAAGTGTGCGTGTATCTTGGATTGACACTCGCTTTACCATTGAGCTCCCGATTAAAATGGTAGCTAGCCGTTTACCATTATTGTTTTTTCCTGAAGACTTTTGCACATCTCCATTTTTTTTATTTTTTTATTCCAACTCGGCCACCACAGATCACGGGGATCAATGCTCCAGGCGCAAACACAGCGCGGGCAGAAGAAGAATCATCCGGATCAGACGACCGTGGACCTGAAGGCGCTGGAACGTCAGGATCCAAAGCAACAAAGCTGTTTGACGTCTGGAGAACGTCGAGATAGAGGTCCTCGCTGGCATCGAGTCCCACGCCGTAATGTGATGTGTCTCCATGGTTGGATGTCCTGGTCAACAAAGGAGCCACTAACTGCAGCCTCTGTAGAAGAACCAGGCATCCCCCGCAGCCAATCCAACAATGACAGTCTGCCTGATGGCGAGACTCCCCTCAGCTTGGTGTTGTTTGCTGCCAATGGAGTGGAGAACGAGAAGGTAGGAGCACGTGGCTTCCCCAATAGCTGGTGAAAATTAGCGATTTGTTTACTCAAAGTAGCAACTACTTCTCTATAGCCTTCGGCTAGCAGGACATTTCTACATATTGGAAGTTCAGGTGTTTTTCTTTCTCTCGGAACTGGCCAAAATAGACACAGCTCCGGCATCTTATATATTGCTTGTGCAATCGAACGTCCTTCGTTGCTTATCATCATTTAAACGGATATACTTTTTTCTACTTACGGATACCATTTTTATGTCTCTGCGTGCAATTTTAAGGTTGTTGCCGCCTACAAATGTCTGTACAGAATGAAATATTACCACTACCTTTTTAAAACAGAATCACAATCACTTTTTCGTCTTTTAATAGTTAAGCATATTTTAACACAACACTGTACTTAAAAAAAAAAACATTGAACATAGGCTAGGCCCTGTTGTTATTTCAGATCCCAGCAATAATGCCTCTCATTACGCCTGGGAAGAAAACATTTACTCAACATTTTCAATATATTAGCCCACACAGCTACAAGGATGCACATTCCTGCTAGGTTTAAGACCTCATACTGAAGCTTAGAGGCCCCAACTGATGTATAGAACAATCTTACAATTATTTACTTTGATTCAGATACAAGCATCATGAAACCTTTAACAAAACTAAATAATTTGACTTGGTGAAAATCAGTTTTTTGGAGCTATGTTGCATTTGAATTTTGCCAAGTGGTTTCTACCTTTACAGACTCCATGAAATGATGACCTATTCCTAAATATGTGTTCAAATTATGAATTTTGTGTATGATTTCCTCGAAATAAGGGTGGCTCAACTTCACCCACTCTCCCATATATATTAATTTATAGCATTTTGTTTATAGTTGTTTTTAAAGCAGTTATTTTTGGAACTATTTTCTCCGAACCATGCAAGGATAGGCTGTGCTCGACCTCTCATGTAAACACAGATGATGTTCAGGGAAACAAACCATACTTTTAAATCGGTCCAGGTCGCTCAATGGAAGTGGGTGAAATAATACAGCTAACCCAGTCCTTTGTCTGTTATTGCAAGTTCACAGCACACTCACAAACCATATTGGACAAGCAATTGTAGTACTCGTTATCTAGCTCAAAACTGAAGCTCTATCACGCTGTCTCAGCTGGCCAGCTGTGTTGACTTGAGGTGATGCACACAACCTATCCTTGTACCCACCGTCATGGCAGATGAATGGAATGTATAGGTCAAAGAATGGTTTCCTATAAATGTTTTTCTATAAATAGTTTCTGCTTTTAAAACCACTATAATCTAAATACTATAATTTCATATACACTTATAAGAAATACATAGAGTACAAAGTGCTTAGATAACGATAAGCTTTGTCTATGTGCTAAGCTAACATCAACTATCTTCAAATTGCACGCAAAGACATGAAAATGGTATCCATGAGTTCATCTGACTCTGGGCACGTAAAAAAAAAAAACTTAATTGACAAACTCCCGAACTATCCCTTTAACATTGTCATAGCTGTAGTATGAATCTGCAGGTATTTAAAGCTAACAAACTAGGTTTAATGTTAGCTAGCTAACATGAGGCTATAACTACAAATGCAAATGGTTTGCTGATTAGAATAACATTACTCCACAGATTATACACATAATGTTAACTAGCGAGCCAGCAAACTAATGTTCGCTAGTTAACTAACAGTACACTTTAACTTGCAATAAAAACGACTTTCTGACAAAATTAGAAACTTATATCTGAAAATGTAGCTAGACTCTTACCTGTATACATGGATGAATGTTTCATGGCAGACTGGAACCATTTAACTATGTTTTGTTTGTTAGCTACATCTTGTTTGGCCAGCGTTGTGTCAACCCAGCTAGCACTGTGGATCTGGGCTGATTTCAGCTGAGAGTCGGGGCACTCAGCTGAGAGTCAGACTCGGCCGACGTCATGTGGCCTGAGTCTGGGCCACCTTAGGCAGTATTACTTATGGCTAGGATGTGGGGATGGGTTCGGGCTGATTTCGGTGTGAGTTATCTGGCCCAAATGTATTACTTGGTGATCGGGCCGATTGGCCCGAAATGAAATGTTAATTATATAAAGCAGATGTCCTTGTCCCATCGCGCTGTAGCGACTCCTGTGGCGGGCCAGGCGCATGCATGCTGACATGGTCAGCAGGCGTATGGCGTTTCCTGACACAAACTGTATTTTTGTGGATGGGTATAATTTGTATGTATAATGGTCATATTTAAAATGAATAAATCTGGTAATTTTGTATACATTTCTTTAAATTTGCATCGGACCGCTTCTGGGGGGATTCTGGTAAGATGCAGGCAAAGTCGGCTGAATTCCGGTAGACGGAAAGATTCTGGGCAGTCATTCATTTTGATTCTGGGCTGAGTCCGACACCCAATTCTGATTCAGTGAGTTCCGGCCCACCAGAAGAGGGCCGCTTCTGGGCAAATTACTCATTGCTAGCTGGGAAGTCACCCCGGTTCACACGCTCACCATGGCGTGTGCAGAAAGTAGCCCATCGCTTTTTCCAACTGATCTGTCGATAGTACCTGCTAAATTCAGGGCATCAATGAATGTTAAGAAAAGTAGCAAAACTTTTGTTGTTCTCGATGGCTTACGTTATATATTTTTTAAATGGCACGGTAGAAAGGACTATCAACACATACTGAACAGCTCATGTTACAGACAGATGCCCGCTACATGGCAGACCAATCCAAACTCATTTCCCGGCATGTCCAGCCCATTCATTATCTCAGCCAATCATAGCTAGTGGGAAGGTTCCTGACTTTTTCCGTGGCTAAACCAACTAGGCTCGTAATTTAACAATTGTATTCCTATTTATGGGTGGAATACAAGTTTGTTAATAAGACACATGAAAGTTCACATGTTCCAGAAGGCATTTCTGCCAAAGAAAAACATTTTGATAGAAATACATGTTTACTATCTGTCAAGTTGACCTCTTTCTTGTGCAATTCCCCACTTGAAAAGGAGTCCCTCCACATGAAGATTTTAACTGGATTTCACTCAATAAACAGCCATGGAATCAGTTGTTTGTCTTTTATTTACCATTCTTTGGTTGGCAGTAAACAGGTGAAAAACCTAAAAAAAGAGATGACAAATACAAGTTACTATTTGAGTTGACAGCCCAATCAAATACACAAACTTATCCACATTCACCCCAGATAAACACATTTCTGCTACCATAAAACACAAGGTTTCCACTTTTAAGCAAATGTTTCCCAAAATAGAAACCCACCATTTTTAATCAAATGAGCAGAATCTGTATATTTTCTCTAAATTTGCATTTTAGCCAAATACATTCAAAATATTTTTAGTAGTAAAAAATTACATTTATTTTCTAATCAGTAGTTTTAAGCAGACAAATCTTACATTTTTTGGCCAAAGATTTTTTAGACTATACATTTGTTACTGAATTAAGAACTTGGTTTACTAAGATTTCTACAAAGTTTAAATTACTTTTAACCATTTCAAACAAGTTCTTTGTCAACAATGAATTTGGCTCTTCTTACTTTTCCTTTATACCCCACAAACAACATTTGAAGTTATAAATACCACTGCAAAAGTCCTATCAAAGTTAAGAGTTAAGAGTCTGTGTTTTCCAGAGTATCATTAGCAGTGCACTGCTTAAGTCAGTCTAGCCAAGCATGGCTAATATGGCACTTACCGGCTGTCTTTCACAGTTTTGTGGAGGGCTTGGACTTGCACAGTCACCTTGATCACAAAGATGAAGTTTCCTTGGTCTTGTGGTGTTATAAATGSTCCTTTCACTGCGGTCTAAAGACAACAGCAGAGCCAGGTGCTGGCACGCCCTGATTGCCTGGAAGATTTGTTCCACCTGGTTCACCACTGATTGAAGGAGGAGGAGTTTCACCACTGAGGAGCTCCCAGGCAGTTTGTCAGCACACTATCAAATGCCTCTCTTGTGAAGTAGTGACGTGCGATATACGCCTAGTTTCCTGAAACGAGTCACGTATCAATGAAGAGGGCAGCACAATGTTTCCTTTATTCTATACAATTAAGCACATCATGTAAAACCAGGTATGCAGCAGAGATGCAGAAATGGTGCTAGGACCTGGTATTAAACCCGACTGATTTAGAATACATTTCGTAGATAATAAAGATCTTAGCTGAGAATTAATCAAGGATTGTAATATTTAGCTAAAGTAGGCAAGACGTTTTAAAAGTCCTGTATAAATCATTAATCTAACGGTCTTGGCACACTTGGAATTAATCTCTAATATGATGCTGCTGTTGGTTACCCGCAACACATGATTGAAAGTTCCACATTTGAAAGTCAAAATAGAGCATGCCACCAGATATTTGTTGATGTCTGTCGAGGATGAGCCTTTTAAGTCTAAAACGTCGCTGTGCCCTGCTCCTGAACTGATGAAAATCCACAGACTCATGCCTTTTTAAGAGGAAACAATCTAGTCAAAAGGGGAAAGTGGGATGATGGCAGCATCATGGTAAATACCATCCTGTATTAAGGAGCCTGATCAATGTGACAATTGATGATGACACCATACCTTCCTAGAAGCAAGCCGTTCGCGCCGATGTCAATTCTGTCAGTGTCTCTTAGTTGAGCTGGTAGTGTATTAAGTGGCCGCTAGAACAATGTCAGAAATGCTTTGAAAGCCTGGTCATGGCTCACATCATCCCAGACACCCAGGACCCGTTCCAATTCTCATACCGCCCCCAACAGATCCACAGATGACGCAATCTCTATTGCACTTGACTCCACACTTCCCTTTCCCACCTGGACAAGAGGAACACCTATGTGAGAATGCAGTTCATTGACTACAGCTCAGCGTTCAACACCATAGTGCTCTCCAAGCTCATCACTAAGCTAAGAACCCTGGGACTGAACATCTCCTTCTGCAACTGGATCCTGGACTTCCTGATGGGCCGCCACTAGGTGGTGAGGGTAGGCAACAACCAGTTGTGTTCACCTGCCCAGATTCATCTCTGCATGCATGAATGTGCCTCAGAACAAAAAGGGCACAGTAGGGAGACGTCGTTGTGCCCTTTGTCACAGGAAATGCCCCATCACCTGCACCACCTGTTCAGTAAGCAGAAAGAGACTGCTATGGGCCATGGCACCAGCAGCACAATATTGTGTAGAGGACTGAGGGTCTTCACAATATTGTAAATAGAAAATGTGTAAATAGTTACACTTGTTATTTGTTTGTTTATTATTACTTTTTATATTTTTTTTTGGGGGGGGGGGGGTGCAAATTAATGCAAATTAATTATTTAAAAATCATAGAATGTGATTTTCTGGATTTTTGTTTTAGATTCCGTCTCTCACAGTTGAAGTGTACCTATGATACAAATCACAGACCTCTACATGCTTTGTAAGTAGGAGAACCTGCAAAATCGGCAGTGTATGAAATACTTGTTCTCTCCACTGTACAAACACGCACACAAACATGGGGGAAACAGAGGGTTAAATAATGAACATGTAATTGGGGAATAGAAACCAGATGTGTAGAAAACAAAGACAAAACAAATGGAAAGTGGATCGGCGATGGCTAGAAAGCCGGTGACGTCGACCGCTGAATGCCGCCCGAACAAGGAGAGGGACCAACTTCGGCGGAAGTCGTGACAATAATAAAGCATTTAAAGGCTGACATTGGTTGATTCTATGCATTCATGAATTAAATCGCTTTAGCTGTAATGTTGCGGTTCATCTGATGAAGGTGCAGTTGGGCCTATTTATATAATGAATATGAATTCGGAGGGCAGACACTAAATATTAAAGATTACAACCTCTCACTTTCGGTTATTTGAAAACGAAATAATCTCCAATATCGTTATTTTTTAAACAAAGAATTGAAAATGAGATCATGAACTCTGCAAACAACATTTCCAGTTTGAGAATGGTAAAATACTATAAGTAATACATTCATTCAATAAATTGGAATACAAAATAAGCCATCCCATCCACCCATTATGGGCTATTAGCAGGACAATAGACTCTTGCCAAGGAGGGTAGGGGGAGAAATGTATCGTTACGGATGAATGTTTTCAGTTGATGCCAAACAAGTTTGATCGAGTTTAAATCAGGAGACCTATGTGTAGAGATGAAAAAAAATATTTATTCATATACAGGCCTACCATAGGTGTTGTAGGTCTTTTATTTATTTATTTTTATTTTACCTTTATTTTACTACATAAAGGAGTACTTACCCGCCTTGGCCCAGTTTATGCCCTAATTTGCAATGCAAATGTTGTCAGGGTGACTACCCGTTCCAGGGTTACGACTGTAACCACCAGAGGACTGGAAAATGAGCTGGAGTTGAGAGGATCGCCAAAACTAAAAAGTATTTAGGATCACCAAAACTAAAAATACAAGTCTCAACAGCGAAGAGGCGACTCCAGGATGCTGGCCGTTCCTCTGTCCAGTGTCTGTGTTCTTTTGCCCTTCTTTTCTTTTTATTGGCCAGTCTGAGATATGGCTTTTTCTTTGCAACTCTGCCTCGAAGGCCAGCATTCCGGGGTCGCCACTTCACTGTTGACGTTGAGACTGGTGTTTTGTGGGTACTATTTAATGAAGTTGCCAGATGAGGACTTGTGAGGCATCCGTTTCTCAAACTAGACACTGTAATGTACTTATCCTCTTGCTCAGTTGTGCATCGGGGCCTCCCACTCCTCTTTCTATTCTGGTTAGAGACAGATTTGGTTGTTCTGTGAAGGGAGTAGTACACTGCGTTGTATGAGATCTTCAGCTTCTTGACAATTTCCGAATGGAATAGCCTTCATTTCTCAGAACAAGAATAGACTGACGAGTTTCAGAAGAAAAGGCTTTGTTTCTGGCCATTTTGAGGTCCAGATACTCAACTAGTCTAAAGGCCAGTTTTATTGCTTCTTTAATCAATACAATCGTTTTCAGCTGTGCTAACATAATTGCAAAAGGGTTTTCTAATGATCAATTAGCCTTTTAAAATGATAAACTTGGAAAAGCTAACACAACGTGCCATTGGAACACAGGAGTGATGGTTGCTGATAATGGGCATCTATACGCCTATGTAGATGTTCCATAAAAAAATCTGCAGTTTCCCGCTACAATAGTCATTTACAAAATGAATAATGTCTACACTGTATTTCTGATAAATGTTCTGTTATTTTAACGGACAAAAAAAAAGGTTTTTCTTTCAAAAACAAGGACGTTTCTAAGTAACCCCAAACTTTTGAACGGTAGTGTATATGTAGTGTGTATACATATATATATATATATATATATATATATATATATATATATATATATATATATATATATATATATATATATACACACACTACAGAGCCTTTCCATAAGTCCACTCAAGTTTCTTAAACTGTCTTCTGACTGTGATTAGAGCGATGTTGCGTTGTACAGCGACATATTTTCCCAACGCAAAGCCTGAGGGTTTCGAATAGAAATACCATAATATTAATCAAATTAATTAAGCTACATTTCTTAAAATCAATCCCATATACCATGTTCTTACAAAAAGGTTTTAAATTCTCTAGTACAGCCAATATTACAAAAAGTCAAATGCTTCTCAAAGATGCCCTCTGGTGGTCAAACTAACACTAACTTGCATTAATGGCAACACTGGCTGACACTTAAATATCGTGCCATAGAATTCAGCGGCAGCCCGCAAGGTGTATGACGCAACTTTTACAGGAAGAACCACTGTACATAGAGCCATGACTACATGGAACTCGATTCCACATCAGGTAACTGATGCAAGCAGTAGAATCAGATTTAAAAAGCATGTAAAAATACACCTTATGGAACAGTGGGACTGTGAAGTAACACAAACATAGTCACAGACACATGCATTCAAACACATGATAACATACTCACTATACACACACGTACACATGGATTTTCCGTTGTAGATATGTGGTAGTGGAGTATGGGCCTGAGGGCACACACTTAGTGTGTAATGAATGTTTTGTAATGTTTATAATGTGTGGCTTAAACTTTAGCAAGTTCATGAATGGAACAAACGTCTGGTGAGGCATTAACAAGAGTTGCTAAAGGCATGTGTGGTTTAAGCTTAAGCTAGTTTATGAATGGAACAAACATATGTAGAGGCATTAACAGCACACATTACTTGATTTGATCCAATAAGACCATGTCAACTACAAGGCAAATATGTTTCTTTCCTGTCAACATCCATTTCAATATAATTATGTGAATGATATCAGTCATGTAAGAGCTGTGAAAGGCTCTATTTTAAACAAACCCAATACCCCAACACGTGTTGGACTGTATACAAATGCATTGGGTTCGTATGGGAGACTATGGTCATATATTTTATGTAATAGGAGTCATTTCAGAAGGTGTTTTCATCCGTTTGTAATGGCAGTTTGGTCACATATTGTAAATGACTTAACCTAGCAAAAGTACAGTATATATTCTGGATAAAAAGGTACTGTATGTTGTTGAGTAGGCATACAACAATTTTGGGCTTCATTCAAGAGTGCAGGGTTACAAAGCCAAACAGAATATAAGTAGAACACCCACCAAGATGGAACCAAGAGCACACTTCAACCTACCAAGCCATTCGTGACACGACCTTGTGTGAACAAACATGTCTCATACATGTCAGAAGTTGAGAAATTGCTAACAGGGTAACATAGCAAGATAGGAAGGGTGACCACATGCGAGAGAGTGCTGTTTTTGAATTATTAATCACTTCACTGAGAGTGGAAGGAAGAATGCATGAGGCTGCTGTCCACTTCACTTAAATATGATTTATTTTTTGTTGACCTCTTCACTGACCTTCTGATAGACTGATCTCAGCAGGCTTAAATGTTGTTAGACAGTGGACCACATTCCCACACAAAACATCTAAGGGAAGTGTGTGTGTGTGTGTCATTGTGTGTGTGGTTTGTGAATGTGGGTGTTTGGCCTTTGCATTTGTCCTTTGGACAGCAGGATCAGTAAGCTATGCAGGAGCTTATTTTGGAGTGTTGTGTAATGATGTCACATAAGATTGTAAATGTAATACCCTGCTAAATAACAGGTGTCATTCACCTCAATAGGCAGACCAAGAAAGCCAGGGATAAGTTTTCCTCTCCGGCTTTCAGTCTGCACATTCTACTAGATACTTCAGTAACACATGAAGATCTTCCAACTCAATGAAAGACAATCACACAAATATATCCAAGACGCCAACTGATTTCAGGCCATAGATATCAGTTGGTGACAGTGTGTGGTAGAATGAACAGGGAAGCTGCGGTAACCAGACAGTGTGTGTCAAGCTCAGTTGGTTTTGAGATGTAATGTGGCCACAGTAAGTAACAGTTGTGAGTAATGGTCGAGACCTGTCCACATACATGGCTACCCAGTCTGGGTATAAGTGCACAGCCTCACAGGGGAGATATTACTGGTTTGATGGCATTTTCAGTGCAATGGCACTAGCTGTAAAACATTTTGAATTCAGGCGCCCGGCTGCCAAGAGAAACACCTGTTGCTGTTTCGAATCCAAAACATTCTGGGCCATGAGGTGGTGATTTGGGGAAAGGGGGGTCAGGCAGGGGAGAAGACATGGTCAGAGAGAGAGCTATGTCCGTGCACTTCAAATGGAGGCCGAGTGGTAATCGACTGACCGATGAGGCCCAATGCTGACAACTTTGAGGGGTCTGAACCTAAAAACTCTGTCAGTCAATCCCAAACTTGGTTCTAGGGAAGAGAAGGGAAGCAAAGGTCATTTGTATTTGTATTTTATTTTCAAAATGAGCTTATTCCTGGAGGAGTTGATTGAGGCAGGAGTGGAGACCTGTAGCCTACCCCTGCACAGACATTCCAGGGCCAAGCAAAAAAAACATACAAAATGCATTGTAAGATACTGAGACGTATTTCCCACCACTATAGTATAAAAAGGCTGCAGTGAATGTTACTAATTGGAAATTGAGCCTAGTTAACCACATTTTACAAGTTTATTGGATACATTTGGGAAGAGAAATGACATGAGGAGCGTGAATTAACTTACATTTAGCTAGTTGTTTGCATAAAATAGATTAAATTAGACAAAGTGAATCGCTCTTTTATAATTACCTCATAATACATCTGTCATTTGGGTAAAAGGAAAGACTAGAAAAAGACCTTCTGTGCTGCTACTAGTAAATTTTGCTACCTCAGTGAGCTCAGTCAAACTGGGGGGTAATTTCCTTGCCATCAACCAAGTAGCCCAAAGCCCAGCACTCTCACTTCTCAACACTAAGGTGAAGACAAATACTGTTCTCTGTTTAAGTCAAAAGTTTATCCTTTTTCCTGATCAGGATATGCCAATCTAAGAAAAATGAGTCGATGCCTCTATCTTCTTCCTGAAATACATCCTCCTCTGTCACGTCCTATCCATCTCCAAAAAAGGAGATGTGGCAAAATCTGCATCTCCATAAAGGCTGTTGTGACCTTGGACACCAACCTAGCCCTACGTTAATGCCCTGTTTACTCTCAGGGGATGAATGGCTAGATTCCTGGCTCTGGGTACAGTGCCAGACATTTAAAACGCTCAAGGGTTGGAGTTGCCAGCTGCTCTAGCGCCTCAACAATCTCCAATCTCAACCCCCTTCACCCCTTCCCCTAATCCCCCCTCCACACACAGACTCCCACCTCCTTGAATTCCTGACCCCGTGTCACACTTGATACCATGAGCTGCAAGTTCTGTGGATCAGGGAGTGGACACACACAATCCAGTAAAGTTTGAATGATTTAGTAGACTCCTGCTCAGTCCCGGCTACTTCCTTCCCCACAGCAGTATCTGCAGTTGACAGGATTTCAGATGGTCTGCCACCTCAAGGATTTGACACCTCTTTAGAGTCTGACTACCGCAAGCTAAGGATGTGCTTACACAGACTTTTATTCTGAATATCAATTTTAGAGCTAATTATTACTCATGGCTCTCCTGGTATTTGGATTGGTTAATTTATCATGGGCAGCATAAGCCTTAATGAAACTAAATGGTGTATTATAGTGAACCAAAGCACAATACTGTACTATGCTGGCGTACCCTCAGTGAAGCTGACTAGTAAATCACTGTCTAAGTTATAACCCTAGTCGAATGTAAACATGCTGTAGTCTGTATTTGACTGTTACAGTGCCTTGAAAAAGTATTCCTCCCACTTGGCGTTTTCCATTTCTTGTTGCATTACAACCTGTAATTTAAATTGATTTTATTTGGATTGCATGTAATGGACATACACAAAATAGTCCAAATTGTTTCAAAACAATTAAACAACAAAAAACTATGGAAAAGTGGTGCATGAATATGTATTCACCCCCTTTGCTATGAAGCCCCTAAATAAGATCTGGTGCAACCAATTACCTTCAGTTGTCACATACTTATTAGTTCAATGAAGTGCACCTGTTTCAAATCTAAGTGTCACATGATCTGTCACATGATCTCAGTATATATACACCTGTTCTGAAAGGCCCCAGAGTCTGTAACACCACTAAGCAAGGGGCACCACCAAGCAAGCGGCACCATGAAGACCAAGGAGCTCTCCAAACAGGTCAGGGATAAAGTTGTGGAGAAGTACAAATCATTGGGTTATAAAAAATTATCTGAAACTTTTAACATCCCACACAGCACCATTAAATCCATTATTAAAAAATGGAAAGAATATGGCACCACAATAAACCTGCCAAGAGAGGGCTGTCCACCAAAACTCACAGACCAGACAAGGAGGGAATTATTCAGAGAGGCAAAAAAGAGACTAAAGATAACCCGGAAGGAGCTGCAAAGCTCCACAGTGGAGATTGGAGTATCTGTCCATAGGACCACTTTAAGTCATACACTCTACAGAGCTGGGCTTTACGGAAGAGTGGCAAGAAAAAAAGCCATTGCTTAAAGAAAAAAATAAGCAAACACATTTGGTGTTTGCCAAAAGGCATGTGCGAGACACCCCAAACATATGGAAGAAGGTACTCTGATCAGATTTAGCTTTTTGGCAATCAAGGAAACCGCTTTGTCTGGCGCAAACCCAACAGCTCTCATCACCCCGAGAACCCTATCCTGTTTTTCATCGGCAGGGGCTTTGAAACTGGTCAGAATTGAAGGAATGATGGATGGCGCTAAATACAGGGAAATTCTTGAGGGAGACCTTCAGTCTTTGAGAGATTTGAGACTGGGACGGAGGTTCACCTTCCAGCATGACAATGACCCTAAGCATACTGCTAAAGCAACACTCGAGTGGTTTAATTGAGAATCTGTGGTATGACTTAGATTGTTGTACAGCAGTGGAACCCATCCAACTTGAAGGAGCTGGAGCAGTTTTGCCTTGAAGAATGGAAAAAAATCCCAGTGGCTAGATGTGTCAAGCTTATAGAGACATACCCCAAGAGACTTGTAGCTGTAATTGCTACAAAAGGTGACTCTACAAAGTATTGACCTTGGGGGGTGAATAGTTATGCACGCTCAAGTTTTACATTTTATTGTCTTATTTCTTGTCTCACAGGAAAAAAAATATTTTGCATCTTCAAAGTGGTAGGCATGTTGTGTAAATCAAATGATACAAACCCCCCAAAATCGAAAGTGAATACTTTCACAAGCCACTGTATAGAGATCTCACACATGGCCTGTACAATTCTGAACACAAGGAGATAAATCAATGAATTGGCCACCTAAGAGGACAGAGTCACAGAACATGTATCTGTGCAAAACTGAAAATGGTAGTCTTTCTGTGCTGCTGTCGGTTTGAGTGCTTCTTGCATTTGAGCGACTGGTGTTTGTAATGCCAAGCCCTCACAAAGGCCTCCCACTGTGCGTCAACAAACATACCGTCTCAAGAAGATGACAAGGCCCCATCAAACACATCCACACACAAAGAGATCTTTTGGATGCTGACAATGTTGGCCTTTCATCGAATGGGAACCAGCTTCAAAAGCCACCCAACAGAACACTTATCCCTTCAGTTGCTATGATACCAAACATGCTGTACAAACCCAGCAATGTGCAACCGAGTGCCATTATAAAGCCATAAGGTCAGAGGTCCAGAAATCAAATGAGAATGTGCTTGATTAACTTCTATGATTAAAAAGTTTAAGTGACCACAAAGGCAAGACAGGAGAAAGGGTGTTAGAGAGAAATAACATGTGAATATATGTATACAGATTGGCAAGTGAAAAAAGAAGAAACCATCACTTATGATAAAATACAACCCATTAATTTACTTCATTTGCGTGTGGCTTCGTTTGCAGTGTTTAATTTATACTGAACAAAAATATAAAGTTACAGTTCATATAAGGAAATCGGTCAATTGAAATATATTCATTAGGTCCTAATCTATGAAATGGCTGGTCTCAGACGATCCTGCAGGTGAAGAAGTCGGATTGTGGAGGTCCTGGGCTGGCGTGGTTACACTTGTTTTGCGGTTGTATGGCCGGTTGGACATACTGCCAAATTCTCTAAAACAACGTTGAAGGCTTATGGTAGAAAAATGAACATTAAATTATCTGGCAACAGCTCTGGTGGACATTCCTGCAGTCAGCATGCCAACTGACTTGAGACATCTGTGGCATTGTGTTGTGTGACAAAACTGCAAATTTTAGAGTGGCCTTTTATTGTCCCCAGTACAAGGTGTACCTGTGTTAAGATCACGCTGTTTAATCAGCTTTTCGATATGCCACACCTGTCAGGTGGATGGATTATCTTGGCAAAGGAGAAATGCACAAAATTTTTGAGAAATACC